>NC_046663.1:43655016-43662248 GCF_010883055.1 Belonocnema kinseyi
TTCTTCAATTGTAAACAGTAAAAATGACAACGCATATTTATTTTTTGGAACTTCTCAATTTTTTTAGATATATAATATATGTGTCCGTACACAAAAAAGAAATTTCAAGTAATTTGAATCAGTAACTGAAAATGTAACAAGTTAAAATTAAAATTATTTCTTGAAAAAAATATCCTACTCTTTCTTCAGTCCATTGGGAATGGGACCACAGAACTTCTGATTTCCGGTCAGGTGCTTTTCCAATTAAGCTATTAGAGGGATCAGAATAAGAACTCCTCATTCAAGAAAATAACGCTAATTGCCTGCCGTTGAGATCTTTATCTCAGTATTTAACAAATTCCTTTAAAAAATGTAACAAGTTACTATTTTTTTGTCATGTAACTCTAGCTTCAAAAAAACTTGAACCAGATTTTTTAAAACAATTACCCCTTGTTATAGATTTTCTATAGCATAAATCTCCATTTCAAATATACCGTTAAATCAAAAAATATTCGCAAATATAAACACTATAAGTTCCCAGTTGAGAGCTATTATCCTTGGGTCGCTCCGTATCCTTAAGACATACGAAAGCTTCGTCAGCCTATTGTTGTGATATTACTGTGCCCTGGGGCGACCTATTTTAAAATCGTGATTTGAGATTGCGTATAGATACATAATTACTACAGATCGCATAGGTTTAATTATTAATTATTATTAGTTATTATAATTACATAAAATTATAGTGAATTACTCAACTTGAATTATAGAATCAAACTAATGAATAACTAAAAAGCATTACTTTTTAAAAAAATTGTACAATTTTCAACCAAATATTTCAGTTTTAAACCAAGTATTTTAATTTTTAACCAAAAATATTCATTATCAACCAACAAGATTAATTTTTTTCGAAAAAGACGAATTTTCCATAAGATAAAAAAAATTTCAATTAAGTAGTTGAATTTTTATTCAAAAAAATACATTTTCCGTCAGCTAGTTAAATTGTCAACTAAAACAGGTAAATTTCCACCACAGCTTGAAACATTACATTTTTGATGTAAAAAAATAATAAATTTCAACCAAAAATGAAGAAATTGTCGACAAGTATTTGGATTTTCAGACTAATATCATGAATATTAATAAAAACAAACATTTTAACCAAATTAATAAATTTTCTACAAAGAAATTAATTTCTAACCAAAATAGAATAATTCTTATCATAAAATAAAGACGAATTTTTAGGACTACTTTTAAGAATACTTTTAAGAAAATTGTTTTATTTAAAAAAAAGTTGATTAGATTTCAACTAAATAGTTGAATTATCAGCAAAATATAAAATTTCAATCAAGAAGATTAATTTTTCACTTAAAAGTTGAAAAGGTTAATTTTCAAAGAAACAAAAAAAACCAATTGTCAATAAAATAACTATTACCCAAATAGTTGAACTTTCAACTAAAAAATTATTATCTGCCATTAAAAGTGTTATACTCAAATTTTCAGTAAAAGAAAATAATTTGAAACAAGAAAAAAAGAGTTTTCCAACGAAAATATAAATTTTCAAGCTAGAAGAATAAATTTTTATAAAAAGTCCAATTTTTGATAAAATCCAATATTTTAACTGAATATTCTAATTTAAAACTAAAAAAGAATATTTAAAATTAGAAATAGAATAGTTAAATTCTCAGTCAAGGATAATTCTTTTAAACCAAAACTATAATGGTACACTTTTTACCCAAAAAGAATGAACTTTCAACTAAGAAGATTAATTTTCTACAAAAAATAAGAATTTTCAACCAAAGCGATAAATCTTTGATCAAAAAATGAATTTTCAATCAAGAAGTTCAACTGTACACCAAGCAGTTTAATTGTTAACAAAAAGTATTGCATCCAGAAAATCTGCAATTGACTTAATTGTTTTTTTAAAACCTTAATAAATACAAAATTCATTTTTACATTTCATTTACAAAGATTGTTTTTTCTCATGAAAAATTATAAATATGATTTCGAGTGTATTATAATTACATAAATAATAAATATGCAATATTTCTTATTGAAATAATTGAAATATATAAACAAATATAAAAATCAGTAACTTTCACCTAAAAAAAAAACATTTTTCTACTAAACAACATTCGAGACAACCGAATACTAATGTGACGTTGAAAAAATGTGTCGCAGACTCTTGATCGTTATTGTTATTAAAAATTAATGAATACATATTATTTCTTTATAATTAAATTGCTAAATGTTATTCAGAAAATCAATTAATAACATAAGCTATGAATAAATTGCAAAATAGTCACTTTCAGTATTCTCTTATAAATAAAAACTATTAACAATATTAATTTTTTTTATTGAAATCATCTTATTCTTAAATTTATGCCACAATTAACTTTAAATTCGTATTAAGGAACAAAACAGCAAACAAAAAAAGAGCGCATCTAAATTGAAATACGGAAAAAGTTAACAATTAATATGTATTTAATAATTTATTAATAACAATATTAGATATTTATTATTTATACATATAAAAATATTAATCTATTTAAAACATATTTAAAACTCGTTTGATGAGAAAAAAATATATACCTATGAGGCAGATGCATACATTTAATATTTGTTTATTAAAATGTTAATAACAATACTAATTGTTAATAGTTTAAACAGTTTTTTATAACTATTTTACCTCTAAGTTACTTTAGCACTTTTAGTTAAAAGAAAATTATTTTGTGCCGTTGAGATTCTCATCTCAGTATTTTAAAATATAATTTGTTTATAACGATCAGCGCAAATCCTAAAGAAAAAATTGATAATTCTTAAGTGCACCTGAATTTATTTCGATGCACGTAAACTTTATTTGAGTAATTTCTTTGGCGATAAGATAAAATTTTCCAATCTATTTATACAAATAAACAACACAAGGACGAAAAAAAATAATACACGTTAGTGCGTATTTTATTCTGAAAATTTAAAACAAATACGTTTTGATTTAAATTGATTGGTTAGCCTCTCCGCGGCTCAAAAGTTGCAAGCTTTCCTGTCAGATGGCGTTTGCGTAGGTTTTCACGAGACTGCTAGCTCGATAATTTAAAAAAAATAATAATTGTATTTAAATAGAAAGTTAATTTTTTCAATTCAATTGATAAGAGTTGGAAGCTCTTCTGTAAGATGGCGTTTGGCTGCTTTTTATGAGATTGCAAGCTGGAAATTTGAAAAAAATTAATTTAAATGGAAAGGTAATTTTTCAAAATCGATAGATAAAAAGTTGGAATCTGTCCCGTCAGATGGCGTTTGGCTGCTTTTTATGAAATTGCAAGCTCGAAAATTAAAAAAATTTAATTTAAAAGAAAAGGTAATTTTTCAAAATCGATAAATAAAAAGTTGAAATCTGTTCTGTCAGATGGAGTTTGCCCGGTTTTCATGAGCATTCGATGGATAAAAAGTTGGATTCTTTCCCGTCAGATGGCGTTAGGCTGGTTTTCATAAGAGTTGAAGTTAGAGAAGTAAAAAAATATATTTAATTTAAATCGAAAGTTTTTTTTTCAAATCGATGGATAAAAAGTTATTTTCTGTTAGATGGCGTTTACCTGGTTTTCATGTATTTGCAAGCTCGAGAATGCAAAAAAATATTTTTAAATTAAAACTGAAAGTTATTTTTTCAACTCGATGGATAAAAACTTGGAAGCTTCTATGTCAGATAGCGTTTTACTGGTTTTCATGAGCTTGTAAGCTCGAGAATCAAAAACAAAAATGATGGTTTAAATCGAAAGATATTTTTCAGTTCGTTGGATGAAAAGTTGGAAGCTTTTTGGTCAGATGGCGTTTGGCTGTTTTTTACAAGCTTATAAGCTCAAGCCCTCTTTCGACGAGTATAAGAAACTCTAGGTAAAGCAGAATTTTCAGTATTTTCAAATTCCTTCATGGATCAATAATTGACTTCTACTGTGCCCGACCTTTCGTAATTTCTCATCCAATTCATAGCGAGCTTTTGTGGTTTCTATCCATTCTAACCAAAGCGAACTTCAACGTCCCATTTCCTTCCTTTTGCAGTTAGTCGGAATTTGCATGGTTAAATGTGAGATTCATGAAAGCATAGGTTTCCATCCTAATCCTATCAATGGCATTAGTCTAGCTTTTCTAATATTACGGAATTGAACTATGTTAAAGAAAAAATATCACAATTTGAATTTTTTATTATTCTGATATTTCTGTTAATTATTTAGGATCTTATATTCAAATTTCAGTCCATTTTTTGTGATAATAAATATCACAAGTGCTCATTGGAGAAAAAATTACTCTTTCTTATTAGGTTCAGCGGGATTCGAACCCATGTAAACTAATTGCCGGTCCGGTGCTTTTACCACTAAGCTACGGAGCACAGAAAATATTTTCCCCCAAATAGTACGTGATGCCTATCTAAACGACATTCTACTAGCCACTTAGCATTTGAAATTGTTCTTCTTATAAAAAAAGACACAGTGATCAAAATTTAAATTTAAGAACATGAATATTTATTTATATTGGACCACACCACATTAAACTTTAATAATTTCTCAACATTATTTGCTTCGATGAAAAAATATGTAATAATGACGAAATTCACCAAATAATTCTCAAATTGTCAAACAGCTATGATTTGCGATTTTTTAAGCTGGAAAAGGAACCAGTTACAATAAAAATCCCTTTTTCCCCTTTTAGCTGGAAAAATGATTTTTTAAATTTATTTTTGTAAGTTGTATGAACATTTATAAATTATTTATGAAACATAATCAAAGAAAATATATTATAAAGTTAATTTTAATTATAACAATTTTTAATGTATACTAGTTTAATGTTTGAAACTAGTCAACAATCAATCAAATTCATTAAAATATTTCAAATCTGTTATTATTTAACATTAATCAAAAATTTTATCTATTCTAATTTTTTAAACATAATACATTTCTTTTTATATGGTTTGTTTCGTTTTGAAATTTGATTTGAAAAAGATGTTTCATTCTTTTAGTGTTTTCTGATAAAAATAGAAATGTTATTGTAACAACTTTATGAAAGGAAGTATAAATGATAAAAAAAGAATTTAAGTGGCTTAAAAATATATATATATATATTCTTAAGATTCTTAAAAAAAATTTTAATTATTTTAATTTCCAAAAATTACAAAAATTATTTAATAACATTTTATAGTATTTTAAAAGATTTTCAAAAATTTCAAAAAAGACCCTCAAAAATTTTAAGGCAACTTTTTTAATTTCAAAATATTTTTCAAATATTTTAAGAAAAAAAGCAATCGTTTTTAAATAAATTTAGAAGTTTTAAAATTATTTCAAAAATAACCTTCATTCAAATTTATTGTCAAATATTCATGAAAGTGAATTTAAAGTGATAATTCAACCGTGAGGAAACTAACACGTTAAAAAAATTATCTTGAACCATTTTTCTTATCATTTAAGCCGCAAAAAGAGGAGGGTGTGACAGAAGTTCCTGCTTTTCTTTCCCATCTCGAAAACTTACTACTTCAAATTTTTGAAAAATACTAATAATATTTTATAAAATATTCATAAAAGTAATATAAACATTTATAAATTATTAGTACTATAAAAGTTGTTTAAAATATTGTAATTTTTATATTAATTATAGCTATTTCTTAATTTCCGATTCTAATATTTCCAATTAATCAATTCTATAATAATAAAATCAATTACCAATCAAAGTCATTTAAATAAATAAAACATTGGATCGATTTACATTTCCTTCAATACTATACATTTCTTATATTCTTGTTTGTTTTCTAAATTGAATTTGAATTTTTTTAAATAAAAAAATATTAGTTTTGTGTTTTTCTCAAAAACATGCAAATGTTTTTGTAAAAAAATCTATAAATATTAGCATAAAGTGATTTAAATTTTGTAAAAAAGATTCAATACTTCGAGAAAAATTAATTATTTAAAAGGCACTAACTGCCACTAGAAAGGATGGATTTAAATTTCTTTGAATGCAATCAATTTCTTTTTATATTTGTTCATTCTAAAATTTGTTTTTAAAAAAATAATAAAAAATTTGTTTTAAAATTATTCTTAGCTGTGTTTTAGAAAAATCCTTTTGTTTATATTCGCCAGGTGGAAAAGGGGTAGGGTGTGACAAAACTTCCACCTTTTCTTTTTTAGCTTAAAAAGCTACGATTTTGAATAAAAGAATATTCAGAAGAACTCATTATTTATTAATAAACCAAATTTTATTTAACATATTAAAATCAAAAATTCATGAAATTTTAAATTACTCATATTAACAAATAATAAAATCTTTAATCGATTTACGTTTGCTTAAATATATATATAATAAATTTCTTCTTATATTTTTTCGTTCTGAAATTTGATTTTTTTTAAATGTAGACAAAAGTTTTTTATCCTTTTTGTATTTTTTAATAAACAAACTCATGTTTTTTTATCTCTTCAGACTGATATTTGACTTTTCATATTTCTTAATATCATCTTTATAATATTTAGATTTTAGTAATCAAACTCACTTCTCGGATTAGCTCTCCCACCATCCCGTCCCAACCACCAGCGACATCCGGATTTTCGGAACCATATTTCCCATCCCTGACAATTCGTAGTTCATCTGCAAAATTTAATTTGTTTAAGATAATAATTTCACTCAAGGTAAATTATAAATGAGATTAAAGATAAAAATACATGTTATATTTAGTCTTTTCGCTATAAAATCCGCAAGATCTTTGCAGTAGCCCTCGTAGCGATCGTTGCCGAATAAATTTTCTCCTGGTTCGGCTTTTCTGAGCATAATGTAGGGTTCCTCCTATTGAAGCCATAAAGCAATAGAATGGAATTATAACCAGTTTTAATTTATCTAGATACAAAAAAAAATTATATTTAAATATGAAATTTCACTTATACATACAATTATTGTAGTTACAATGTGAGTTCTGTTTCTGTCTTTGTTTGATTTTGGCCGAGAGTAGTCTGCCGACACAGGTTGAAATCCATCTTGCTCTGTCCAATTTGCTACCTTAAATTTGAAATCGAAAAAGGATTAGAATTGTTCCAGATCATTATAAAATGAGGGATTAATGTAAGAAACAGAAAAAATCATGGATCTGCTCCTCCATAAAAAAGCTCTTTTTTGTCGAGCTGAATTCCACAAATGAGACTCCGGATTCTATAACCACGCATAAAATTTGCCTGGCCGCTTCAGGCCGCTCGAGTTGGCCCCTGATGGCTTGAAAATCAGTTTTCGAAAAT
>NC_046663.1:43662348-43664382 GCF_010883055.1 Belonocnema kinseyi
TTGAATTTTCGAAAACTGATTTTCAAGCCATCACGGGCCAACTCGAGCGGCCTGAAGCGGCCAGGCAAATTTTATGCGTGGTTATAGAATCCGGAGTCTCAAATATTGATAAAATGGACATACACCCGAACTACGATTTTGTAATCCCCGGTTTTTTAATTCGTAGAATTCCTGGTCCACGCAGTTTCACGGCGGGCAGAGCGAGAACCGGTTAAAACTTTCGCCCCAGCAGGGCCGCAAAGCGCGAGTACTCAGTATGGTATATTGCGCCATATTATGTGTTTTAATTTGTAACGGTTCAGGCGACCCTGACTGTTGACGTTTTGATTACCCCGCTTTAGTGACAAGGGTATTTGCGAAGTCAAAGTCACGGGTATTTGCAAAGTCAAAGTGTTCCAACCTAAAACAATTGCTGTTTTAAAATCGGGATCAAACTTGTCTGAATTATAGTCCTAATGGACCTTATTAAAAATTAATTAATGAATTCACCAAATTATATGTACATTTATCAAGCTGTTGTCTATATACAGGGTCCTGCAGTTTTTACTTTTTCATGTGCTTTTCCAGCTTCCCTTTAGTGTAACTTCTTTTAGGATTATCTGATTTGACTTTTATTATAGTATTTTGTATATACTTTTTATGTCCTTTAGCAATATCCTAACAATATTTGTACATTCTGATTTTTTTAAATCAAAATTAAAATGAATTTTTTAAAAACCCTATTTTTACAACCTTCTTTACTTTTTAAAGAAAAGCTTTCTTTGCACTCATTAAAGTCATGCAGAAGAAAAAGTGGACGGTAAATAATTTCGTAGTCAAATTGAGATTTTTAAGTTTTAGGGTACTAGGTTATGATTATATATTATACACACAAAATCATATTTTTTACAAACTTTAATGTCGAATGGAAGGAAAAAAGGGCTAGACAAAATTTCGTGAGCAAATTGAGATTTTTAAGTTTTAGGGTACCACGTTACGATTATATAATATATATACAGAAAATCATATTTTTTACAACCTTTAAAGTAAAGTAGGAGACAAAGTGGGCAAGATATAATTTCGTAGGCAAATTGAAATTTTTACGCTCGGTTCATCACATGCAACTTACGCAGCGCCCGGGAACTATCTTGAGACCCTTCGTTGTGTGTATTATTATCTAATCATAACCTGGTACTATTGGGCGTAAAAATCTCAATTTGGCTAAGAAATTCTTTCCAATCCACTTTTTCTTCTGAATGACTTAAAAGTGTAAAAAAGCCACTTACTTTTTAAAAAAAGAAAAAATGTTTTCACAGAAGCGTTTTTTCAAAAAAATTGATCTTAGTTTTGATTTTAAAAATAAAAAAATTGAAAATTCATAATGGACGAAATTGTTATGATTGATCTATTTCAAAACACTATAATAATAGTCCAATCGGATCCTATGAGAATTTACATTCACATGAAGGTGAAAAAGCACCTTAAAAGTGAAAATTTCAAGTCCCTGTATAGTGCACAGTAATACAAGATGATGAATTTTAAATCTAGATGAATTTCATTTTTGCATTAAATTGAGTAAGTCACTTAATTTCAACCAGAAATGGAACTTAAGTGCAGTGTCTCATATCTGATATAGAATTAATATGATAATTAACTGACAGATGTGTTGAGTTTGGGATGATTTTTATTCGCGTGCTCTGAAATTCAATTTCTGCATGCAAAAAGGCGTGCGCGAAATTCAATGTGGCGATGCGCAAACACTTTAACGGATTTCGGCTATTTTAGAAGAGGAGCCAAGAGAGCGGCTAAGAGTAGCCAATATGGCGTCGATAGCGCTGGATAGTATCGATCAACACTGAGCTCATGGAAGTCGTTTTGTCAACGTTTCCTATTTTGATATATGCACTCAGATCTATCACTGATTTTGTTCATAAATAGAATAAGCGTACATATATGATACGAGGGTGGATTGATAAGTTTCCGGCCTGACCAAGAAAAACAACGTTTTTAAGAATTTTTTTTTTTTTATTTCTCAACATAATCTCCTCCAAGGCT
>NC_046663.1:43664482-43680195 GCF_010883055.1 Belonocnema kinseyi
AGGATTGAAAATTCACGTTCTGTACCTGGCAGCTTGAAATGGATATAAATGCCTTGTTTAGTGGCATCAAGTTCTTTTTTCCTTCTACTAATCTCATCGACTTGGAGGATAAAACAACTTGATTTATTAGGCATGAATGAATCATTTATTCAATGCTCGCATTAAAAAAATATATATTTCCTAAAATTATTCAATTTTTAATTTTGTATTAATTTCATGTTCCTAATAACTGAAAGATAGCGCACAAATGTTATGAATTTCAACAATCAGCTGACCTAAATTAACTTATAAAGCAGTTGTCTTTCAACCAAGCGCATTACTTAAAGTCATGTTATCATCATTAGTTGACTTTCAGCTCGCGAATGATCCTTTTGGTTACATCTCAACGTCAGCCAAAATTTGTTTAAAGGACCCCGCATAATTTACATTAAAATCCGGCCCCGCTCAATTGGCTGACATTGCGATATAATATAGTTTAAAGCCTCCTGATCAAAAAATCCTGATGAGCGTTAGTCCAAAAAATCAGAAGTTTTCGAGATAGGTGGGGCTGAACGCGTAAAATATGACCACAGGCGAATGTAATGTCCCGCTTGAAACTTGAATATGAGGTGCCGATTTGTCAATAAACTGTGATCAGCGCAATCACTGACAATGCTAGACACACTGGTAAGACCAGTTCAGCTAATAGGGCAAAAAAAGGCGCTATCTTGATAATAACAGGCGAAATCATGGCGCTGTCGTGGTAATGTAAATACTGTTCGAAATATTAAAAGTGGAAGATAGTTCAGTCAATGAATACGAGATTGTAGATCAGTCTAATTATCAGAGGAAAAGCCAGTCCAGCTATTAAACGCAATGTAATAGGACTGCCCTAGCAATGTGAAGATTTTCAAAATAATCAAGGCAAAACACATTCTGGACCACCAAAGATATCTTGTAGTCCAGATAATTAAGACAAGACTATAGGTCAGTCCAACCAACCAAAGGCAAGACGTGTTATTAGTGCAGTCAGTTAAGACAAGACTATAAATCAGTTAAACTAACAAATGCAAGATAAGTTATTAGTCCAGTCGGTTAAGACAAGTCTATAAATCAGTCAAACCAACAAAGGCAAGACATGTTATTAGTCCATTTCGTTGTAACAAGGCTATATATCAGTCCAACCAACAAAGACAAGACATGTTGTTAGTCCAGTTGGTTAAGATACTAGGCAGTCTGATAAGTACCTGAAAATTCTAAGAGATGGCATTAGTATTCACTGATGTGAACCATTTTCGTCGAGCTTGATCCTTCAAATGACGCCTGTTAAAACTTCAGCCATTTATGTTTACGCATTTACAAGTTACAGCACTGAGAAGCGACTAACCTCCGAGTTATTTTTAATATGGAAAAATCTGAGTTTCGAGTTTTGATCAACACTACTATCTTCGCAAGGAAACGCTATCCGAGACCAAGGCCAAGCTGGATAAGTATTACCCGGACTCTGCACCGTCGATTAGAACGATTCATAAGTGGTTTACCGATTTTCGTTGTGGCCGTACGAGCACAGTTGATGCTGAACGATCTGGGCGCCCAAAAGAGGTCACTACACCAGAAAATGTCGAAAAAATCCATGATATGATGTTGAATGATCCCAAAGTGTAATTGAGAAAGGTAGCTAATGCTATAGGCCCTAACCTGAAGAGATGGCTCACCGGTAAGCGTTTTCACTGAAATGAGGAGCTCTTAGCTGAAACTGAGGCGTATTTTGGAGACCTTCCGATCGTGTACTTTTCGGACGGTATCAAAAAGTTAGAAAATCGTTGAACTCGCTGCATCGACCTAAAAGAAGAGTATGTTGAAAAATAAAACCGACTTTGGCCAAAAAACGTCTCCGTGTTTCATTTTTCCGGGACTTATCAGACTGCCTGGTAAGACTATAGATCAGTCCAACTAACAAATGCAAGACATGGCATTAGTCCAGCCGGTTAAGACAATACTACAAATCAGTCCAGCCAACAAATGCACGACAAGTTGTTAGTCCAGATGGTTAAGACAAGACTATAGATCCGTCCAACCGAGAATGGCGAGATATGTTATTAGTCATAAGACGCTCACTCGCATTGTAATTTGTTTATGAATTTCATGCAGTTGTGAAATATAAGATGATCACTCATATTATCATTTGTTCCTAAATTTCATGAAGTTCCTAAACATAAGAGGCTGACTCACATTTTAGGTTTTTTTCTGAATTTCAAGCAGTTGTAAAACATAAGAGAATCACTCATAGTGCCATTTGTTTCTGAACTTTATGCGGTTGTGAAACATCATCTAGCCTTTGTTGGTTAGACTGACTTATTCATCTTAACCGACTGGACTAATAACATGTCTTGCCTTTTTAGTTGGACCGATTTATAATCTTGTCTTAACCGACTAGACTAATAACATATATTGCGTTTGTTAGTTGGACTTATTTATTGTCTTGTCTTAACTGACTGAACTAATAATATATCTTGCCTTTGTTGGTTGGAATGATTTATAGTCTTGTCTGAACCTAAAGGACTTCACAACTGCTTGAAATTCGGAAAAAATTACAATGTGAGTGAGCCTCTTATGTTTAAGAATTGCATAAAAATTCAGGAACAAATAACAATACGAGTGATCGTCTTATATTTTACAACTGCATGACATTCAGAAAGAAATGACAATGCGAGTGAGCGTCTTCATACTAATAACATGTCTTGCCATTGTTGGTTGGACGGATCTATAACCTTGTCTTAACCAACTGGACTAACAACTTGTCTTGCCTTTGTTGGCTGGACGGATTTATAGTCTTGTCTTAACCGACTGGATTAATAACATGTCTTGCCTTTGTTTGTTTGACTGATTTATAGTCTTGTCTTAACCGACTGGACTAATAACTTATCTTGCATTTGATAGTTGGACTGATTTGGAGTCTTGTCTTAACTGACTGGACTGATAACATGTCTTGCCTCTGTTGGCTGGACTAATTTATAGTCTTGTCTTAACCTACTGGACTCATAACATGCCTTACCTTTGTTGGTTGGACTGATTTATAGTCTTGTCTGAACCGACTGGACGAATAACATGTTTTGCCTTTGTTTGTGGGACTGATTTATAGTCTTGTCTTGATTATCCGGACTACAAAATATCTTTGGTAGTCCAGAATGACTTTTGCCTTGATTATTTTCAAAATCTTCACATTGCCAGGATAGTCCCATTACATTGCCCATAGTAGCTATACTGGCTTTTCGTTTGATAATTGGACTGATCTTCATCTTTGTATTCATTGAAAGAACTGTCTTCCACCTTTAATATTTCGAACAATATTTACATTGCCAGGACAGCGCCATGATTTCGCCTGTTATTACCAGGACAGCAGCGCCCCTTTTTACCCTTATTAGCTGGACTGATCTTACCAGTGTTTCTAGTATTCTCAGTGATTGTGCTGATCACAGTTTATTGGAAAATCTGCACCCCACCTTCAAGTTTCAAGTGGAGCATTAGATTCGCTTGTGTTCATATTTTTCGCGTTCAGCCCCACCTATCTCGAAAACTTTTGATTTTTTGGACTAGTACCCATTAGGATTTTTTAATCAGGAGGCTTTGAACTATATTATACTCCAATTTCAGCTAATTTGACCGGGCCGGATTTTAATTTAAATTGTACGGGCTCCTTTCATGCATAATGCTACGAAATTTATTTTTATCCACAAGAAAAATTAATCCCTTTCTTTAAAAAAACCTGATATTGGCGTAAGGTAATATATAATTGATTTGAACAGACATTATTATTTTAACATTTCTTTATTATTGTTAATAATATTATCGTTGAATAATTTTGAAAAATTGCGGTTTTGTCTGAAATATTAAACTTTCGGTTCACTTTTTACTTAGAGTTTTATAACCGTTTTTTAAATTAAAAAAAATGGTTGAAATAAATTATTATCTTTAAAAACTATATTCTCTAATAATAATGCTAGATAATTGCAGTGTTGTTTTAAATTTTTCCCTTCCTGTCCACTTTTCGCTTACTTAGTAAAACATAAATTAATGCAAGTTAACAAACATAATTGCTCAAGCAATCATTTATTGTTTATAATGATCTTTTCTTTGATAATTTCTAGAAAGTTTAGGTTTTTTCTGAATTTTGTAACATCCTATCTATTTTTTGTGTAGTAAGTTAATGATTAATGAAAGTTAGAAGCCAATATAAATGATCAATAATAGTCTAAACAAAAATGATTTCAGTAACTGCTTTAAGGATCATATTTCATATGATCTATATAGAAAATTTAAAGAATGCTTGAGAGATCTGTTTCATTTCAAAAAAATATATAGACAAAAAAGGAAGAGTTTGTTTAAATTATGATTTTCTCTAATGTTTATTTATTATTCGTTCAAAACTAGAAAAGCAAATCAAAGTTAATTATTTCAGAAAAAATCGCAACTTTGTAGCAATTATCCAAAGAAAGAAAATTGCTAAAAACCATAATAAATTGTTTAATCCATTTATTCAAACATCTACTTGTTTTAAACCTCTATAACTCTTAACCTTATTGACATAATTTGTTGTATTCAAATAACGGTGGTTTTCCTGGATGAATTAATAGTCGATTCCCGAAAAAAACCGACCCTTACATTTTTTGCCATTTCAAAAATGTTTTAAAATTTTTATTTTGATCAAGAAGATATCTTTTTAGTTTGATTCCGGCTAAGTAACTTCTGTAGCAAGGAGAATTTTTTTCTTCCAATAAAATCTTCTACTTTTTCTTGGAAACAATGAAAAGTACGAAAGAATGTTAAGAGAAAAGTTGGTACATTTAAAAAAGTTCTATGAAAAGGGTATTCTTTTTCTTGACGTTATCTTTCATTGGTTACGAGGAAAATGAAAAAATTTAATTTTTAGGAAATAAAATTCTCCCAGTCTCGAAAATGGTTTAGCCCTGATGATGCTGATAAGATTGCTTCCTTCTATTGACCGAAACTTCTCCTAAATATTTGAAAGAATAATAAACATGGAGTTTTTCAGAAAAGATTGTTTTTCACATTTTCAAAACTTGAAGAAAAAAATTAAGATTTTCTGGACAACCCCTCCTTTTTCATTTTTTCCATATTTGGTACAATTTCTGCTGATAAAAGAAAATAATCTAAACAGCCTCATGCAAGCTGAAACATTTTTGAGGCCGCTAGAATTTTTTTCCTGAAAATGTATGAATTTTTTCTCGTAAAGATAAAATATAACGTAAAGAAAAAAAAAATTCCAGCTGCGCGGGCACATTCTCCTTATGCGCTGTGCGCGCGGCGCTTCGCGGCAAACTTGAGCACGCCTATGGCGCGTGGGTACTCTCTCGCACTTCGCGCTCGTTTTCGTACGTTAAATTCTGAGGAATTACAACCATAAATTGTAACTCACCTACGACTTTGACGATTACATTCTCATTGGGAAACTCGCGCTCGATAATTCGTGTCCACTTAAAAAACTTCATCAAAAGAATTTGGAAATCTTGTTAAAATCTACTAAAAATAACGTTTTAAATTGATGGATCTTTTAAAAAATCAAAATTGCATATTGTTGAATATGATCCAACTTTTTCACCTTTTGTCTAATTACAAAATTTCATGATAATACTTTAGAAAAAGATATAATTTACATCTAATAGAAATTTGAATTGATATTTCTGAAGCGATTGAAAAATTTGTTTTTCCTTTTTTAGAAAATTTTCAAAATGTTGAAAAGCATGTAACTTTTTGATTTTTTCTCGAATTTAAAAATGTAATTAGGATAATTTGCAATTCATTTTGACGCGCATCAGAAAATTTGACAAAAATTTCTTACTCATAAATAGTTTTTATTTAAATTTTGAAAAAGCTCAAGTTTTTTAAATTTTTGTCTGATCGAAAAATGTAACTGACATAGCTTTGTAAATATATTTGATATCTAGTAGTGAATTGAAATGAAATTTTTTAATCTCTTAGAAAAATATATATTTCTTATTTCTCTGAACATTTTCAAAATTTTCAAGAGTATATAACTTTTCTAATTTTCAGCAAAATGAAAAATTTTATTTTGATAATTTTCAAGTCTTCTACTCATCTATAAGAAACTTTGACAAAAAAAATTTTATTTGAAAAAAATTTTTTTTTTAACTTTGAAAATGCTCTAAATTTTTTAATTTTTGTTGGAAATATCTGCTTAACGATCTTAGCCTTCATTTTGGGAACTATCAGAATTGTATCAAAGGCTGACTTGACTGGACAAATTCTTCAAAAGTAAGCGTGGCTACAACATTCAGGTAACCATACATACAGACATACAGACATACAGACAGGCATACAGATTGACAGACACCAATAAAATTTTATGATTTTTGGATTCTGTGAGTGCAAAAAAGTAAAGGTCTTAATTTTTTTCCTATCTGTCATTGTCTCTAAGAAAAAAGGGCAAATTTGATTGTAAACAAAAATTCTCATAGTCACAAAATTTATTTAGCCAGCATCAAACTTACGATATCTTCCTTACCACAGTACAAATTGAAAAAAAATTAGTAAAAAATTTTAGGGTGGGTTTTTTTTTAAACACGACCTTTATTTTTAGCAAACAAACCGCCACTTAGAACCGCTATTAGAATCGAAAATAAAATCATATCGCAATTAGGTAAAAAGTTATAGTTTTAATGAAAAAAAAAAACAACAAATTTCGTCTCCGAAAGATTCTGCGATTTCAGGTATAGAATCCTGCCTGATTCGAAATCGATTCAGGCAGGTTCTTTTTCTCAAATTTTAAAGTTTTCTTAAAAATATTTATTTAAAATTTTCTAAATTTGTTTCGTGATTCAATAAAGATAATGATTAGAATATGTTTTTATTAAAATAATTATAAGGAAACAAATCAAGCAAAGCATTTTTATAAATTTATTTTGAAAGCCTTTTCTTTTAATTTAGCTCAATAAAAAAGCTTTTCGGTAGACTAGAAGATCGATAATTCTTCCCATCTCTTACATGCTTTCAACATTGGTCGCTACTACAAAAAAATCGATCTATAATAAGGGATTAAGTTAGTGAATACTCACTTTTACCATGGCACTGTTAATTGTCATTTCAACGACATGAAGTGTGTAATTCAGACGCCGACCGTCTTCCTTGAAACGAATGAGACCCGAGAGTCCTTCTATCTCGACCTGAAAGGATGTAAACATCGTAAAAGCTGTGTCAAGGATGCTTTCGAAATACATTTTAGTTATATTCTGAAGCCTGATTTCGAGTTGTAAAAAAAGGTTTCTAGTGGATGGAACCATTATCTTTATTGGACCTTTCAATATTGGATGATTTAAAAATAGAAACACGAGTGCTATTATTATTTTTTGTTCTTACATAATTTTTAATCTGCAGAACTCCTGAAAATAACATCAATAATACGACACCTAAGTTTAAACAATCATCATAAAATGGCCCTATTGCAATTTCGAAAAAGTTTACAATTTTCCTAAAACAGAAAAGGAAAATTCTTTTTGTGAACAAAAATAAAAAAAGGGTAAAGAAAAATAAGAAGGCAACCAACAAAATGGCCTTCCTTATCTTTCTTCTTTCTTTCGTCTTTTTTATTTTTATTATTACGATGCCCTCTCCCTGAAACCCGAGAATCTAAATTTTGTAAATCTTGATTCTCGAGTAGTTAGGGAGAGAGCATTGTGGTTTCGTTGCTGTTCCTACCTGCTCGAATTTATATATTTTAAAATATTTGTTTGCCTTGATAAGGTTGCTATATGAGTGCCCAAACGTTTTTGATTATTTTTTATAAATGTTTCTTTATTGTGATTTGATAATAACAAAAATAAAAAAGACACAAGAAATAAAAAAGAGAAGGAAGAAGATTTGTTGATTGACTTCTCATTTTTCGTTCCTCTTTTTTATTTTTGTTCAAAAAACACATCTTTTTTCTTTTAATTTTCTTTGTTAGGAAAATGTATACCTTTTTTTAATTCGCAATAGGAACATTGTATGGTATTTGTCCAAATCTGGTCCTTGTATTCTTGGTTTTATTTTCATAAATTTTGCACATTAACTTCATTATTGGACGTTAAATGGGATATCAAAAACTTTAATCTCATTTGAATTTTTAAAATAATTTTAAATGTAAAATATAAGATCAATATTAATTCAACTTTTTTGTATTTCATAGTATTTAAAAAATTAGAAAAGAAAGAAAAGGACAATAATTCATATCATTGATATCTCATATGATGAAAGATTCAAATTCCTACAAGTTAAAACCAACTTTAAGCGAAAGATCTTGGAAGTGGAATGATACTTATTGGCTACTGTTTTATATTGCCTTAGATGAACCAGTGATTAAAAAAATACGTCAATAACTTTTTCTGTGATAAAAATTTTTTTTGCAATAGAAGGAATATATAACGCTTTGTAGATTCAACATTTTACAAAAAAAAAGGTAGATCTATCTTGACTCTATATTTAATTTTTAACAATCCTTGAGTAAGAAAAGTTTTTTATGAAAATATTTTTTTGTTGATAAACCAATTTTTAATTCTTCAAAAAAACGCTCCTACGATTGTTTTATTCTTCTGCGCAAAAAATGCGCATAGTCTAAAAAATAATTATCTGAAAACAATTTTTTTCAACCAAAAGAATTAATTTTTAATTAATGAGATTTACTTTCTACTAAAAAAGACAAAATTTTAATAAAATAGATAAATCTTCAGCCAAATAATTCAGTCTTCAGTTTTAAAAATTCATTTTCACAATAACAAAAAAACACAAAGTTTCAACAAAGTGGATCAAAAAAAAAAGACAATTTTGAAACCAAACAGCTTATCCCTCAATCAAAATAAATTATTTATCAATCAAATGTTACTATTAAAAAAAAACATTTTTACCAAGAAGATTAATTTTTTGCTCAGAACTTTTCTACTAAAAAAGATGAATTTTCAATCCCGCGGGATGAAGTTTCTGTCACAAAAGGCGAATTTTCAAAAGAACAGTTGAATTTCCGAAAGAAAAGATCACTTCTTAACAAAATAATTGAATTTTTTTAATAGTTGAATTTTCATAAGGAGTGAAATTTTTTTAACAAATAACAAAAATTAGAGTTTTGTAAAATTTATTTTTACAAAAAAATCAAATTTGCAACCAAACAGTTTAATACTAACCCAAAATATGTTGATTTTTAGCCAAATAGTTGCATTTTTAACTACGACAAAAAATGAAATTTATACCAAGAATATTATTTTTCTACGAAAAAAGATAAATTTTCAATCAAATAGATATATTTTAAACTAATAAAGATAAATTTCAATCAAAAATAGAATAGTTTAATTTTCAATTAAAAAAAAGTAATTGTCAACTAGTAAATGGAAATTTTCAACAAAATTATTAAATTTTCAACCAAACAGTTCAATCTTCAACAACGACAAAATTAATTTTTAACAAAGTCTATCAACCTTCAACCAAATAGTCAAATACTAAACCAAAAAACAGTGAATTTTGAACAAAGTAGATTAACTTTCAATGAAGTATTGATATTTTCAAACAAAAAACTTTAATTCCCAACCATATAGTTAAATTTTAAAAATAAAAAGATGATTTTCCCACCAAGAAAATTGATTTTCTAATACATAAACAAACATTTTTTACAAGGTATATATATGCATTTTCACCCGAAGAGTTAAACATTCTAGTAAAAAATATCAATTTTCAGCAAAAAAAGCTAAATTTTCACCATTGATTAAGAGATTTTCGAGACATACGGGTTATTCTCCAGGATCTTAAGATTCTCGTAAAAGAAATGTTGATAAATAAATAAATAAAAAGCTACAAATCTTCATTTTATCTTTCTCCTTTTTTATGTTCTTTTGCAATTATTTCTTTATGTTTTATATATCAACCTTTCGATCAACCTTTCAGTTCTATAATTTTAGTAAGTACTCATTTTTCAATTTGGATTTTTTTTATTGATGAGGAGAGCATTTGTCTCTCGGAGATATGAGAAAAAAGGATCCGTTTAACATTATCGAGGTCTTTTTCTGCTCTTATGTATATAACATTCATACTTAATGGAATTTTTATAATGAATTAATTGTAATTCTATCATCAAACACAATTGAATAACTAGGACATAAAATTCAAAGGTTACTGTGAATAGCCCATATCGTTTAACCACTTTTTAAGATGGAATCATAATAATAATGAACTATTTTTAAAATAAAGCAAAGTTTAAATTAATAATTAATATTTTGATACAAAAAATAAAATGCAAATGTTCACCCTGCAGTTAAAAAGTGGGATTTCGTTAGAGGGTCGTAGTAGTGGATGCCTGCTGAGCACCAGGAAATTCCAATTACTGTCAGCGACAGATGTTGTATTTTGTATCCTGAAACCCGGTATATGTTCAGGAGAGAAAACGTTATGAATTTCGATGTATATCAACTCTTTTTGCAGAAAAGATCTAGTTCATGCCTATTTTGTATCAGGAATTAAATAATTTCCAATAAACTTTGCATACAAAGTATACATATTTAAAACCAATGTTTTCAGAGTAGTAGGGACACTGTAGAATAAACTAATTGAATTTAAGATTAATTTTCCTAGTCCTTGCAAGTTATCATAAACTAGAAGTACTTGGTATCTTATTTATTTAGCCGTAGCGCTTTGGAAAAGAGACTTAAATTGCAAAATTCATTTGGCATTAATTGTTGAGCTACTTTCATTCAGCCAACTTGTTCGAGATGATGGCTTCTTGCATTAATGATTCTAATACCTATTTAAGTCTCTTCAAACATTTACGATCCAAGAATATCTTTTACCCAACGACTGAAATTTCAAAATTTATTAAACTAATTTAATTTGTCCACCTTTTTTAGCAATTGATTGTTTAAAAATTCTTTAGCTACTTTCATTTTTTTAACTTGTTTGGGATGATGCTGCTTGCATTGATTATGCTAATACATATTCAAGACTCCTTAAACAACCTTTTACAGCAATTGCCTGCAATTTCAAAATTCGTTAAGGTACTTTTATTCCTTCTACTTTCTTGGTATGATTTCATTTTAAATTAAGGATGCTAACACCTCTTTAAGATTCTTTAAACATTTATATTCCAGCAACCTTTTTCAGCAATTGGCTGAAATTTCAAAATTCGTTAACGTACTTTCGTTCCTTCAACTTGTCTGAGATTATGTCAACATGTATTAGGGATGCTGATACATATTTAAGACTCTTCGAACACTTATAATCCAAAAATATCTTTTAGCAATTGACATAAATTTTAAGGTTCGTTATGGTACTTTAATCCCTTCAACTTGTTTGAGATTATGTCATCATGTATTAAGAATGATAATACCCATTTAAGACTCTATAAACATTTAGGATCCCAAAACATTTCCTAGCAATTAACTACAATTTTTTTAAAAAATGACCGATTTCACATGAAAACCCAGAAATCTCAAACACTATCTTTTTGTCGAAAAAATACGTGTGTCATATTTTGCACAGAAAACAATATTTTCTAGCCCCAAATAATTCCGTGACCTCAACAGGGTCATCAATCAGGCTTTCAGATAATACTCAGACATTTTCAAATAATTTTACACACACTAGTATTGGATTTCTGTCGACTTTTACTAACCTTTCTCAGGAGTTTAGATATCTTATCGCCGTGTTCCCATGGAGTAACCCAACCTTGTTTGGGATTGCAATCCATGGGAAGTGTGGTGTTTATCCCTAGACCCATATTTGGCACACCTGTGCGTCTCTGGTTATTTCGGTCAGCTTTTTTTCGTGTGAACTTATTCAGTGCCTCAACAAGTACAAACACTGCATCATACATCAGAGCTGCTGCAGCCTAAAATGGTAGAAAATAGTGTTGTTTTAAATTTATAAATTGGAAAAAAATTAAACTAAACTATTCTTTGGTGGATTGATGGAATCCGCGGTGATGTTAGTGAGAAACCCCAAGATAAATAAACACAGAGGGCACGAAATTTGAAGACGTTTTGAAAACGTCCAAAAGACCCTTTTAGGACGTAAGCTTTAAAAGATGTTTTTAGAACGTCCAAAAAAATATTGTAAGTCAGGCCGAAAAACGTCCAAAAAACGTCCAATGTTTCGAATACGTTCTAAAAACGTTTTTATAACATTGTAAGTTTTTAGAGCGTTATTTGGTATTCATTGCCTCTGAGAAGGCAAGTTGAAGATTACAGGTTTTTGCAGCGATGATAGAATTAAAATAGAAAATGATTATAGGGATAAGGATAGGAAATAAAATATACTAGTTAAAAAAAGCAAGTGTAAAATTAAAGCTAAAGAAGATACCATAAGGAAATCCAAAATGATTCTGAAGAAACTAAAAAATTATTTTGAAAGTATGTCAAGGTTAGTAGTAAAGGAAGTAATAACGCTATTGAAAGAACCTGTTCCTCTGATATTAAATCGTTAATGAAGAATGTACAAAATAGTAGGCCTGATGGTGTGGATGGTATTACTGCTGAAATTCTCAAAAGTGGTGACGAGTATTCGCCTGAAAGGCAGAGTGATTATATGAATGTGCTAAAATTGGGAAATTTTTAAATGCCTGGAAAAAGATGAGTATCTGTCCAATTTACAAGGAAAAGGGTGATAAAGGCAACTGCAACAATTATGCAGCTATCAGCTTACTAAGTACCGTTGGCAAAATATTTTTTACAAAATTTCTGATGGTCACAAAAATTACAGAAGAAAATATCTGAAAAGTCCAAATTTGATTTACGCTAGGATGATCATGTGCGGATCAGACATTTAACTTCAGACAGATCACCCAAAAAAGTTTGCCCGTAAAGAACAAAGATTTCTGTGCATTCATTAATCTGGAAAAAAAACTTTCGTAAGGAATTAAGCTGGATTAAAAGTGGATTAAATTAGAGTACTCAAATTACATCGGATTACCAGTTCGAATAACCGAGCAGTCCATGCGATTGCAAAAGTTGTTTTCTTTTTGAGTTTTCTGAATTTTCAAACCCTCTAAACATTTGAGACCTCAGTGAATTCGATATCTTAAAAATGTGTACTTACTGATATAGATTGGCGACCGGCGCCATGATGGACCGCGGGGTCGAGGCGTCGCCAGTTTTCGAGAAACTCCTTCACGTAGGGTCGAGAGTCATCCACTATGCGAAACCCAGTGATGTTGATGGCACCGTACTCGATCACTTCACTCTCCCAGCGGTCGTCCATTATCTGATTACAAGGAATGGGTGAAGAATTTACGTAAAGTTAGTTTTATACACTTTTCAAATATAAAAAGTTAGTAAAGTTAGGCTTCGAGTTAGGGTTTCGTAACCCAACGACGACAGACCCCTAGGCAATGCCCCCTCTAGAAATTGACCAGGGAGGAGCAAAGTATTGATTAGCCTTCCTCCGAAATCAAATGATTAAATTTTCCGGACCGTTAACCTTTTTTCAAATATCTACTTGAAATCTTTGGGAAGTTATTTAAATTTGTGTGCAATCTATGAAATCTATATAAAATCTTTGTTAAATATTTTGAAAATCATTGAATAATTTGTGAAATCTTTAGATATCTTTAGAGACCTTTGAAATATTTTTAAAATATTTATTAATATTGGTGAAATTATTGAAATCTTTCTGAAATCCATAGGAAATTATTAGGATCTTTGTGTACTCTTTGAAACCTATCTGAAATCTTTGCGAAATATTTGAAATCTTTAAAATCATTTAAATATTTGTCAAATCTTTCTGACATCTTCGGAAATCTTTTCAAAATATTAGAAATATTTTTGAGATATTTGGTAATATTTGGTAATTTTTGGGAACTCATTTAAATCTTTGTGCCTATTGAAAATCTATCTGAAATATGTGAGAAAATTTTTTAAATATCTTTGGCAAACTTTGGAAATCTTTGGAATATTTTTAAAATCTCGCATAATATTTGTGAAATTATTGAAAACTTTGTGAAATTTTTGAGAAATCATTGAAATTCTTGTGCAGTCTTTGAAATCTATTTGAAATATTTGCGAAACATTTAAAATCTTTTGGAAATTATTGAAATATCTATAAAGTATTTGTGAAAGCTTTGAAAATCTTTGAAAATCTATGAAATATTTTTGAAATATTTGATTAAATTTGTAAAATTATTGCAATCTTTCTGAATTCTTTAGGAAACCATTGAAATCTTTGTGCACTTTTTGAAACCTAAATAAATTTTCATGCAATAATCTAAATGTTTTTGAAATCTCTTGATTCTTTCCAAAATCTTTGCGAAACATTTGAAATCTTTACAAACATTGGAAAGTCATTCAAATCTTTATAATAGCTTGCGAAATCATATTGAAGTATTTACAATTTTAAAAAAAATATTTTGGTAATATTTTTAAAGTTATTGAAATCCTTGAAATATTTGAAATATTTTTGAAGTATTTTATAATGCACTTTTTTAATTTATCTGAAATTTTCCTGCAATTATCTGAATCGTTTTAAAATCTTATCATATCTATCCGAAATCTTTACGAAATATTTGACATCTGTAACAGTTTTAGAAAATCATGTAAATCTTTCTGATATCTTTGGATTTTTTTCAAAATATTTCAAATATTTTTTAAATATTCGGTAGTAATTGTGAAGATATTGAAGTCATTTAAATATTTGCGAAACCTTTGCAAAATGTTTGAAAATATTTCGAGATCTTCAAAATGTTTTTGAAATATTTTATAATATTTGTAAAATTATTTAAATCTTTCTGAAATTCGTAGAAAATCATTGAAATCTTGTGAAATCTTTGAAATCTATCTGAAATGTTCGTGCAATAATTGAAATCCTTGTTGAATCTTTTAAATCTATCCGAAATCTTTGCGAAACATTTGAAATCTTTAAAATCATTAGAAAATCATTGAAATCTTTGTAAAATCTTTCTGATATCTTTAGAAATTTTTAAATAATATTATAAATATTTTTGAAATATTTTGTAATATTTGTGAAGTTATTGAAATCATTGAAATATTTGTGAAAACTTTGTAAAATCTTTGGAAATGTTTGAAATATTTTATAACATTTGTAAAATTATTGAAATCTTTCTGAAATCCTAATCAAATAATTGAAATCTTTGTGCACGTTTTGAAATCTATCTGAAATTTTCGTGCAATAATCTAAATCTTTCTGATATCTCTTAAGTCTATCCGAAATCTTTGCGAAACATTTGAAATCTTTAAAATCTTTGGAAAATCAATTAAATCTTTATAATATCTTTGTAAGTCTTCATAAATTTTGGAATATTTTCGAAATGTTTTTGAAATATTTTGCAATATTTTTTAAGTTTTTGAAATCCTTGAAATATTTGTTAAATCTTTGGAAGTCTTCAGAAAACTTTGAAATATTTTTTAAATATTTTATAATCTTTGTAAAATTATTGAAATCTTTCTGAAATATTTAGGAAATCATTGGAATCTTTGTGCACTTTTTAAAATCTATCTGAAATTTTCGTGCAATAATCTAAATCTTTTCGAAATCTTTTAAATCTATCAAAAATCTTAGCGTAACATTTTAAATCTTAAAAATCTTTAGAAAATCATTTAAATCTTTCTGCACTTTTTGAAATCTACACAGGCGAAAATATTATATATAGTTTACATAATCTGTGAACTATTGTATATAAAATTCATTTGTTTTACACATTTTTTGTATAAAACAAATGAGTATTATATATA
>NC_046663.1:43680295-43688840 GCF_010883055.1 Belonocnema kinseyi
TTTCCAAATCTCCCGCGCTCGAGATCTTGCGCCGATTGGTCAAAGGTTTCGAGACTCAGAAGACGTGCGCAAAATATACATATAACCAAATTCTGAAACAAGGTCATGTTCCCCAGGATTCACCACGCATTTCAAATAAATAATTAGTAACGAATTAAAAAAATTTAACAGAACATTTAAATTGCTCATAAATACGTTCGGGACGTGCATTAAGTACTTTCTTAAAAATTGGAGCTGGTTTTCACTAATGTAACGGTACGTGAGTGATATTTGACGTTTTACAAGTGTCAAAATCGTTTTGTACTTCGATTTCAATTAATTAAATAAAGTGAATATCTGCAGGTTGCACGTAATTAATTGGCGATAAAATCTGTTGTTTTACTTATTGAATAAAATATGAGAATCAAACGCTTTTGACTAACTGCAACGAAAATTGTAATCCGTATGATTATAAACATTGCAACGATAAATCTGAGATTCAAATTATGAGAGGTAAGAAGCGGCGAATGATTGTTATGAGCTGGGTGTTCAGCGACCTTGAAAATTTCGTCTCCGCCACTATAGAATTTTAAAGTATACATTTTTTGCTATAGTTGACTTAGATATTATAAAAATTATTTTCTGAAATCTTCAATATTAACTCAGCTTCAGAATAGACCTTTTTATTCTAGACTTCGACAGTGCGCACGTGCCAGGATTTTACGTCATTTCCATATTTTTCGAACAGTTTTGTGCCGAAATGTATGGAAAATATTGTAAATAAAAATAACAACGAAAAATAAATGTGTAAATAAGTCAGAGTTTAAAGACAACAAATTTTTTAATATATTCAGAAGAAAACTGCGAAAAAGTGCGAAAAGTGTGGCGAGCAAGCCCATTATTTACATTTGTTGACATTTGTCGTCTTCAAAAAAATGTTTAAAAATCCGGAAAAAATCATGGAAGATGACGTTCCAGGAGCAAAATTAGTGCACAAATCGGTGGAAGATCGCAGTGTAAAATTCTTAAACGATGGATAAAATATAGGAAACGATCTTGAAAAGTAAAAAAAAAGTGATTCAGTAGAAAGGTTAGTTGAGGTTGTGTTTGGCAGGTATTAATATTTTCTTTCTTTGTTAACATTTGATTACATATTAAATGAAGCATTGTTATCGCGGTTTCGAACCTTCTAAATTTTTTTATAACAATAAAATCTATTTAATACTTTCACTTGAGAACGCAAAACCATTATATTTATGTATTTATAACCAGTTTATATGAAAGAAGGAAAATTTGTTAGTACATTTCTTATACCGGGTAATCACTAGCAAATGGCTTTTTATTGTCTAAACTTGAAAAGGAGAAGTAGAAAATATAATATTGTGTTATTTTATATTTGTATAAATATTAAATATTTACTCAATAATAGTTCTAAACTGCAAATCTTGTATAAAACAAAATATTTATACCTGCCATACAAAACCTCAAATAACCTTTCCACTAAACCATATGTTTTTACTTTTAATGGTGGTTTTCTACATTTAGGACATCGTTTCAGCTGCTCAATACTGTGCTCTTCTATTGATTCGTGCACTAATTTTGATCCTGTAACATCATTCCGTGAGTTTCGCCGAATTTTTAAGCATTTTTTAGAAGATGACAGGTACCAACAGATGCAAATAATGGCTTTGGTCGCCGCACTCTTTGCACGTTTTTCACCGTTTTCTTTTAATAGAATTAAAAATGTTCTACCTTAAAAATCTCCTTTATTTACAAATTAATTTTTTTTTTAAACAATATTTTCCATACATTTCGACACAAAACTGTTCGAAAAATACGGAAATGACGTAAAATTTCGGCACGTGCACACTGTCGACGTCTATAATAAAAAGCTCTATTAGAATGAGCCATGGCCATATAACGGAATTTTCAAGAGTTTCACCACTCGGTTTTTGAGTATACACCATATTACAAAACATTAATAAAGATTTCAAAATGTTTCAAGGATTTTAAAATATTTAAAAAAATTTTGAACATTTTATAAAGGCGTGTTTATCAGATTTTAAATATTTCATAACAATTTCACAAAGATTTTTAAACTTTTAAAAGATGTAAAGGGTTTCAAAGATTTTGAAAAGGTTACAGTTCACCAGATTTCAAAGACTTTAAAACCACGTCCCGAGAATTTTTGTGAACACATTCTAATATTGTGTTACTTTGTGTTTAAATCGTAACTAATTATTTATTGGAAATGCGCGGTGAATTCTGGCGAACATAACCTTTTTTTAGAATTTAGTTATACGTATATTTTGCGCACGTCTTCTGAGTCTCGAAGCTTTTGACTAATCAGCGCAAGATCTCTAGATCTATCCAAAATCTTAAAAACCTTTATGCAATGTTTAGGACATCATTGAAATCTCCGAGCAATTTTTAAAATCTATCTAAAATCTTTTCGAAGTATTTGAAATATTTGAAATCTTTAAGATATCATTGGATGTCTTCACCAAATAATTCAAATAGTTTTTAAATATCTCATAATATTTTTTAAATTATTAAAATCCTTGTACAATTTTTGGAAAAATATTGCAATCTTGCAGCACTGTTGGAAATCTATCTGAAATCTTTGCAAAACATTTTAAATATCTGTTTAATCTTAGGGTTATCATTGAAATGTTCGTAAAATCTTTCTGAAATTTCTGGAAATCTTTGCGAAATATTTTTAATATTTTTAAAATATTGGTTAATGTTTGCTAAATTATTGAAAAATTTGTCAATTCTTTGAGATATTATTGGGAAATCATTTAAATATTTGTGCAATATTGAAGTACGCATTTCTCAAAGATTTCGATGAATTTATAAAGATTTTAAAGATTGCCAACGTTTCGCAAATATTCTGGTTGGGTTAAAGAGATTTAAAAAAGATTCAGATTTAATGCTTGAAAATTTCAGTTAGATTTTAAAAAGTGCACAAAGATTTGAAGAATTTCTTTAACATTTCAGAAAGTTGACAATAAATTTACAAATATAATAAAATATTTCAAAAAATATTGTATTTTAAATGTATTCGAAATTTTTGGAAAATATTTGTGAAATTTTTTTAACATTTTGCAGTCTCTTTGCAATCTTTTAAATCTATCCGAAATCTTTGAAAAATATTTAAAGTCTTTGAGAATAATTAAAATTTTGAGGAATTCGGTCAAGTCTTTCTGAAATCTTTGAAGATTTTTGCGAAATATTTTAAAGATTTTTGAAATATTTAGTAATATTTGAAAAATTTGTGACATCTGTAAAAAATCATTTAAGTTATTGTAGAATCTTAGAAATCTATTTGAAATCTGTGCCAAACGTTGGAAATTTTTGTGAAATATTTGAAATCTTTATAAAATGTTTGGTAAAGTATCTTTGCGCAATCTTTGCAATCTATCCGAACTCTTTGAAAAATTATTTAAATCTTTGTGAAATCTCTTAAATATTTTGGAAATCTTTGCGAAATCTTCTAAATTTTTACGAGATCTTGGAACAATTATCAAAATCTTTGTGAATCTTTTGAAATCTACCTAGAATCTTTACAAAATTTGGTTAGGCTTTGTGAAATCATTAAAATCATTTAAAAATCTTTGTGAAATCTTTTCAAAATCTCGTAAGTAGCACGAGATAAGTGATGAGAATGTATTCGATAAAGCCAAAGGAGCTTTAACGAAAGAGAATTCACATTCATCAAATGACAGTTGTCGATCCTTTGACCTTTCACTTTAAAAGTAGAAAGGCTGAACGTGTAGCGTAAAATAAATAACTTATCGAGCGAGAAACAGCGCGCCCTAGGCGCGTTCAAACTTAGGGGCGAAGCGAGCTGCGAGCGATGAGAATGTGCACGCACAGCGGGCAGACTTTTTGATTAAAGTATGAATAATTTTCGCTATTTAATAACATTAAACCTATTGGGATTTGAGTTTCATCAGTGATAATTGAAAATTATGCAAGAGGAAGAATTATATAACCCCAAACGCCCTTAATTTTAATTAGTCTTTTCAATTGTTTTTTATAAATCGTATAAAAATTTGGAGATTTTAGTGACCTACTCTTGTTTAGTATCACACACAGAAAAAGTGATTGGATTCTTCAGCAAATATCGAAGGTTAAAACACAAATAAAACTGCTATTCCACTGTTCTGAAACTTTCGGACTACAATTTATTACTCAATCCACCAACGCTTCGCTATCTGTCTGCTAAGATCATAAAGAGCTATATACAGACTTCACACGCTTTTCCTATTCCCTTTTTTTCTTCTTTTCAAATAATTTTGCTTTTTTCTAATGTTTTCAAGAAAATTTTTTCCTTACTCATTTTTCTGTTTAAATTGGACCAGAATTTGTTGAAAATTTTATTGATTTCTTAGATATTGAACAATTTAAAAAAAGCCATCATTTTGCTTGAAAATTCCACTATTTTGTTACATACTTGTCTTTCCGGACAGGAAATTAGTCTTCTCAGATTGGAAATTTATCTTTTAGAAGAATAGAAATTTTTTGAATTAAATATTGAACTATTTTGTCGAAAAGCCATCTTTTTGGTCGTGAAATCAAATGTTTTGTTAAACATTCTCCTTTTTTGGAGGAAATTTGTCTCTTTAGATTCAAAATTGATCTTATGGTAGAAAATCCATTTACTTTGGTTCAAACTTAATTATTTTGAAGTGATAGAAGATTCATCCTTTTAAATTTAAAGTAACTAAATCAAGTAAATTCGTGGTTTGGTAGAAATTTCATCTTTTGGTAGAAAAATTTATATTTGTTGGTTCTACGTTCATCTTCCAAGGTTGACAGTTAATTCCTTTTATTTAAAATGTTTGCTATTCTATTTTTGACATTTTTTCTAAAAAATATATATTTTTTATAAACTCTAATTTTTTTCTATAATTTAATAATTTTTTCATAAATTCAACTATTTTCTTAAAAAGTCATCGATTTTCAATCGAAAGTTCAACTCTTTTGACAAAAATTCATCTTTTTGGATTTAAAATTCATTTTTCGGTCAAAAGTTGACCCTTTAGTTAAGAGTTAATTTTTTAAGTTTACAAGACTACTATTATATATTTTTTGAAAATTTAATGATTTAAATGAAAATTCAACTAGTTTTAAAAAAATGCAGATTTCAGATCTACAAATTTACTGTTTTGATAAAATTTTCCTTTTTAGATATAACATTTGTCCTCTTGTATTCAAAATTCATCTCCTGATAAAAAAAAATATTTGTTTGGTTTAAAGTTCTTTCTTTTTTTTAATGACAAGTATACTATTATATTTTTGGTTCAGAATTGATCTATTTTGATTACAGATTCTACTTTTATAAATTTAAATATCCGGCTGAAAATTAAAATATTTGTTTGAAAAGAACACTTTTTTGGTCTATAATTGAACTATTTTGTTGAGTATTCGCCTTTCTGTATAGAAATTTCGTCCTTTTAAACTCAGAATACATCTATAGTTTAGAAAAGTAATTTCTTTTTATGCAAATTTATCCTTGTAGGTTAAAAATCATTCTTATTTGCTTAATTCAAATATTTGGTTGAAAATTATTCTTTCTAGCAGAAAATTAGACTTTTCCTCAAAAATTCACTTTTTTTTGTTTAAAGTTGATAATTTATCATTGAAAAGTCTGCTATTAAATTTTTGGTTCAGACTTTATCTCTTATCGTCAAAAGTCTAATCTTTCATTGAAAAACTTATTTTATTAAACATTTAACTGGTTTGGTAAATAATAATATTTTTTATGGAAATAAAATTTTGTTTGTTAATATTCGTCTTTTTGTATAGGAAATTCATCTTCTCGATTTGAAAATACATCTTTTGGTAGAAAAGTAATTTTTTGAGTTAAAGATTCAACAACTTTGTTGAAAGGATTTTCTTTTGATTGTAAATTCAATTTTTTTATTAAAAATTAATCTTTTTAAATAGAAAATTTGTCCTTTTGCATTAAAAATTCATCTTTTAGTAAACAATTCATATTTTTTGGTTAACAGTAATTTTTTAAGTTCTATTATTAAATTTATCGTTTAGGCTTAATCTCTTTTGGATTAAAATTGTAATTTTTGTAATAAATTTAATTAATTTTCGGAAAATTCAACTGTTTTCATACAAATTAATTTTCCTATTCGGAAATACAAATGTTTTGTTGAAAATTCGTATTCTAGACAGAAAATTCGTACTTTTGCACTAAAAGTTGATCTTTAGTTAGAAAATTGGAATGTTTAAAATTCATCCTCTTAGTTGAACATTCTTTTCTTTGGGCTGAGAAGATAATTGTTAAAAAAAATTAGGTTATTCAGCTTGAAAGCTCAAATCTTTACGCAGAATTAATCTCTTTTAAAATTAATCCCTTTAGACATACAAATTGGAACAATTGAAGATTCTAATGTATCAATTTTAAATACCAATTTTCATGCAAAAATGTTTATTATGAATAATATATAAAATATGTTTTAGAATAAAATAAGATAGGAAAGTATAAAATTCCGCTGCGAAGTACTATGTATGTATTTATTGTGGGTATATTTGTTGGTGCTTATTTTAAGAGAATTTTTCTTGCTCATAAGTGTGAGATAAATTTGTTTCCTCGCAGAGGGAGGTTTTTCCCTAACAAAAAGAAAAAAGGATACTTTTAATATTTTGCAAGCTTATGTATCTGTCCTGCCGAAAATCTTATCTTAATTTCAAAAAATTGTATTTTTGAACTCATTGTGTCGAATTATAGGGATATGTGTCAACAAATTATATCTAAAAATTTAATTCATTATTAACCTCCCTCTCTGAGGAAGCAAACTAACTTTTCTGACAGAAAATTACGTTTTCCATTCATTAATTGAATTTCGTGACTTCTCACACCATTAGTGGTGGACCAAGTATCAGGTCATATTGATGAGAGTGGACACTTTAGTGCAATTTGGTACTTGGATACACGATTATTAGCTTCGTGCTTCCTTGTTTTCCGGGCTAACGTGTTTCCGCGTAATCTCGCTCTATTCCCGGAAATGCAATTACGCTACTCGCCGAGCAATCCACTATCCCTCGGGCCACGATTCAATCCCAATAACCGAATTAATGTTGATGGTCGAAAAACTGCCGAAGGACGACCTCCAGATTCTAAGATTGGCACTCTAAGATAATACTCAGCAAATCTAATTATGATTGTGATTGGCACATTCGGAAGGTCTAGTTTCTACATCAGGGTGATCGTAATGTGGATTGGAAATGTTTTTGTTGAAATTCCGCAGCTTATTCACCCCGCCCCACCATCAAATTTGTTGGAATCTATAAATAAATATTTTTTTTTGTATAAACATAATGATAATTCGTGCTGTCGTAAGCCCCAGATGCTGATCCTCATTTCTCTTCAACCTGAAAGTTGTTCAATTTAATGTTTCTTTAGAGAAAGTCATTTTCTGATGATTTATGGGTAGTTAATAGCCAAATTTAAAACCTCAGGGAGACTTAAATATAAGAATATAAAATAAATATTTCTAGCAAGTTTTTAGTTTCTTGTTGTGTTTAGTTTTCCAAGTATTACGTTTAACAAGAAATTGAATAAAAATTTTGTGAAATACTTTTTTAATATGATTGCACCCCATCCTACAGGTATTTTTGTTAAATAAGTTTATTTTTTTCTGAAAATAAAGTTGAATACTTATTTTAAATTTTTCGTCAAACAAAACCTCCATTAAACGCACATTTTCAAATTTATCAAATTTTTGTATCAAATTTTTTAACTAAGTAACTTTGTTTTATCAATAATTTGAAATATGTAAGACAAATAAGTGAATTTATAATGCTTTGAAATAATGAGTATAATTATTTTTAAAACAATTTATTATTATGTTTAATAATATTTCGTTTGTTTAATGCCAGAAAAATACTTGAAAGTTTAAGTTTCCAACATTTTGTAGCTTTTAACTTAATTCGAAGAATTTGTTATTCATGGTCAACAAACGTAATTGTTTAGACAATTTGTTATTGTTCATAACTATCTTCTTTTATTGTAGTGCTAGAAAGTTAGAATGGGTGATTTGTAAATGAAAATTAATGAGTATCTTCTTTAAATAATTTAGTATTGTTTATAACTATATTCTCTTAGATTAATTCTAGAAGTTTCCGATTATTTCTAAAATTTTCAAGCAATGATTGAATTGTTATTTATAAAAAATAATAAATAGACATAAAAAGGGTTATCTTCATAAGCAATATCTTTCATTTAAGAATATTTTTTCCTGAAATGAAGACTTTAAAATGCTTCGTTTACTACCTGTTTCATACATGACTTTATAATTGTAATTTAACTTTATTAATTTCATCATGACTAAAAATTCAAAGGACAGCCATAAATTTGAGAAAAATCCGCAATTTTCTCGCAATTATTTTTGTTGAGAGAAGATATTTATAAACAATAATACATTTTCTGAACAATTATTTTTGTTAACTTGCATTAATCGTTACTTTCTAAGAGAAGTGTATGAAAATTTTTTAAAAAACTGACCATATATAACTGACATATATATAACTTATATATATAATT
>NC_046663.1:43688940-43711686 GCF_010883055.1 Belonocnema kinseyi
TATAATTGACCAGTAATTGACTGAAATTTTGACTTTAATCTACAAGAATATCATTACACCCTGGTCAACAACTTACAATATTATATATAGGGTCTTATATAGGGGTCTTTTCAAATATCCTGAAATCATTTAAATAATTAGAAATTTTTGAAATCGTTCAAAATTCCTTGCAATTTTCCAAAACTTTTGCGAATTCCTTGGAGTATTTAAAAATACCTTAATATATTTAAAAGCCTTTCAAATCCCTTTAAAATCTTGAAATTTATTTTTAATTCTTTAGATTCTTTTTAAATATCTTAAAAAATGTGAATCTTTATAAATACATTGAAATATTTCAAAATCTCTTCAGATTAGTCAACAAATTCTTTTAAATTTATTTAAATATGGTAAAATTTCGTCAAATGACATGAAATATAATAATATTGAATATTGGAAGCCTCGAAAACCTTATAAAGTCTTTTAAAATTCCTTCGAAATTCTTTAAAATATTTTAAAATATTTGAGATTTCCTGAACTCTCATTAAATATTATAAGTGTTCTAAAATTTTATAAATTGTATATGAAATCCTTTTAAATTTTCCGAAATTGAGGGAAATTATTCAAAACTTCATTGAATTTGCAAATGCTATGCAATCCTCTAAAATATTTGAAAATCTCTTCAAGCCTTTTAAATCCTACAAAAACCTTCTATTCTTGTCCAATTATTTAAAATGAAGAGAAATTTTATTTTCTGATCATTTTGCAAAGTCCCTTGGAAACGTTGAAATTACTATAAAACCAATTAAATTATATGAAATCCTTCAAAATAATAATTAACTGCGAAGAATTGCTTTCAATCCCATTAAATTTGCTTCAAATTTTTTAATTCTTTGAAATCTTTGGAATATTATTTAACACTATTCCGCGTTAGTAAATATTATATACAAACTAAGGACGTGATAAAGTCAATCAAATAATAATTTTTTACCGTTAATTATTCTTGTAATTTAATGCATCATAAATTATAATAAAAATTGAAATTCAAATTTATATATTTTGAGCCCTTTAATTAAAAATTGAATAATTCAAAGTTTTTTATTTTCAACCATAAACATAAATAATATGAATATAGGGACTGAAAACTGGATATGGATCAATTTGAAAATTTTCTGTTTCTCACGATTTCAACTAATTTCGGACACTATACATGAATACATATTAGGAATCTGTAAAAATAATTTCTACTGTCATTAAAAATATTGAGTTCTAAAACGATTAGAATAACAAATGGATATGGACCATTTTTTTTGCCTTTGATAAAGAAATTAGAAACAAGGTGCCTCCAACCCTTTGAAGCATTGTAAGTAATGGTCACTCTCTTTTATGATTTTTACTTAATTTTCTGTCCATATTTTCGTGATTTTGTAAAAAAGCAGTTTTTAAATTTATGAAATGAAAACCTAGAAGAGCACCAACTATTTCCTACTACAACAAAAAACGGTTATTTTAATTTTTTGTGTACCTTCAATGTAGAGTTCTTAAGTAACACATGCTTCTTTAATTTCATAAATATTTTACTTTTTATAATCTGTTGCAGAAAGTTTTTTTATGCTGTAAAATCTTATTTTTTGTCCTTTTTCATGTGTTTTTCACATATCTTCACATCAGGACAAATAATTAATTATTCCTTAATAATTTAATTTGAAACTTACCAGTCCACTTAGAAGGTAATGGTATGTCCTTTTTCCTAGAGCAATATCTCTCACGTGACTTACAACAATATTCTTAGCCATATCAGTTGGACAATCTAAGACAACATATTTCGCTGTCCACCTATGAATAAACTTAATTAGTCATACCAGTAAAAAACAAAACAAAAAATAATAATAGGAGAAACTCTTTTATTTTGTTCAAATTCCATTATTCACAGTTATTATTTTTCAAAAACGATTTTTATAACGTTCCAATAATTTTCTTAAAATAACTGTGCGTTTCGGAATAATTTTATAATTTTATAAACTACTATGTACTTTTTCAGAATGGTAAATTAAATAAAAAATTACCTGCTGAGTGTTTCTAGACTGCGAAGAAATTCAATGGCCTCAGACACATTTTGTATTCTCTTAACCGTTTCTACTTGAAACGATCCATTTCCCGGTTTCAATCCCTGATAAATTTGCTGCAGTCTGAGAAGACCTGGAACAGAACAAAAAGAAAAAATTCAATTTCATTTATTAACAATTTAATTCATGTTGTATTCTCAACAAAAATGATCAAATGGAAATCCTCGTAGGAAAAATTTTTTAAATGAAGGATCCGCACGAAATTATAAGGGGAATAAAACGACTCGGGCTTTCGCTACATATAAAATACGTCTACGAGTATGCATTGCTTAATGTAATATTCGAAACACATAATTGAAAGGCAATATTACTTGCCTGAGCAAAGCGATTTTTTCGAAAAATATTCTTGTTTTTTTTCAATTAAAAATTGGGCGACCTTTTGCGCCTGTACAATGCAATACGCCAGCTAAGAATGTATGGCAGGCTGCCTTCATTCGGTTTGTTTGAAGTTGCACAAAATCCTGAAGCACTGCTCTTTCGTTCCTTAATAATATAATATAATACAATGATGGAAATAAATAATAAAAACATATAATGATGTTTTGTCGAAAATGTATATAATAACATATTTTCCTTTTTTCTGGTGTGGAAGTTTTTTTTCTTACCATTAAAGCAAAATTTAGTGCTCAATTTAAAGTTAAAAAGTTAATTTTTAACTAAAACTATGAATCTCTAACTAGAACAGTTACATTTTCAGTTAAAAAAATGTTCCAATTCAACAGATCGATGTTTTAACAAAATAAATCAATTTGTAACCAAAGATATACATTTTCTGTTTAAATGATGAATCTTAAACAAAAATTTGAATTTAGCCTCAAAGGAGAATTTCGTATAAAAAACGGAATATTTATACTTTTAATTTAAAAAAAAAAATGTTTGTGAATGGAAAACGGATTTAAGAAAAAAGTTAAATTTTCAGCTTAAGAGATAAGAAAATTAAGCCTTAAGAAACTAGTTTAACTTTTGAAAAATTATTAAAATTAAAAAATTTCAACGAAGAGGATTGAATTTTGACCAAAAAAAATATAAATTTCCAACAAAACGTATTATTTTTTAATGCGAAATTTAATTCATTGCAATGACTTTCTCACTAAATCCTTGAATTTTGAATGAAGTAATTAAATGTTTTTCAAAGCAAAACATGAAGTTTCAATCAAGAAAAGTAATTGTCTATCGGAAAAGACGAATTTTCAACAAATAATAAAATTTTAAACTAAGAAAGAATACATTTCTAACGAACAAATGGAATTATTATCATTATTTTTTAAAATTAATTTTTACGAAAATAAAGCGAATTTTCAAGGAGCAAGATGAATTTTTTAGAGATAACTTTTAAAAAAAAGTAAATTTTCAACAAAATGGTTCAGTTTTCACCAAAATAGTTGAATTTTTAATAAAAAATCTATATTTACGAGCGTAAGAATTCATGTTACTTTAAAAAAGACGAGACTTTAATCAAACACATGAACTTTCAACCAAATAGTTGAATTTTCAACGAAAAAAATGAATTCTTAACAAAGATTATTTTTTCCCCAAAAATACGAATTTTTAACAACACCACGAATTGACAACCAAATATATGAATTTTTAACTAAAACTTATAAATTTTCTAATATAAAATAATAATATTAAAATAAATAATAAAAAAAACCAATAACATCAAAAATGACAAAATAAATAGTTAAAACCATTAAAAACAAATTTTTCACAATATAATTCAATTTTATACAAAGTAGATATACGTTTTATGAAATAGTTGAATTTTCAACCAAAAAAGATGAATTTTAAAACAAGAAGATTAATTTTTTTCCGAGAAAGACCAATTTTCAATAGTTAACATGAATTTTCTACTCAAAAAATATCAATTTTCATTAAAAAATGGAATAGACAAATTTTCAGCTATGAGGCGAATTATTTCGCAATAGACTCAACTTCTGGTATAAGAATCCCCGGTTTGCGATACTCATAGAACTGATGGCCTTCATAGATTCGTGATGAGAGGATCCGGCTTGCCGAAAGAGGGGATCTTTTCAGTTAAGTGTGACAAACAGTCTAGGTACGCACTCTCAGCGCGTTATTTGCACCAAGTTGCGTCATGCGTCCAAATCCAGCAGAAATGGTTCTTGAGGCCCTATCTGATTACGTTTGGATTCTCCAGATTTAGAATCAAGGCCTGAGCAAACCATTCTCGTAATCGGTCTTATATCGGGGGTTAAGTATGTCAAAAACTAGATTTGAAAATTTAGATCATTAAAAACCGCGAGTTGAAAATGGCCCATGTGTTACAAAAGGCTATGCGGCGGCGCTAGTAGTAACTTTGTTATAGTTGCTTTGACTGTTATGTGTCTTTTGTCATGTAGAGCCGTTAAAAACTTTTTAAAATGTATCAAGAAAACGGTTTATTTATATAATTATTGTGAAAATGACACAGTGGATTTTTCTAATAATGCTTTTCTTTTTTTTTTGTCAAAATCATTTCCATTAATTATCGCTCCGGTATGAAAATACCCAAAAACCTCGAATAAAAGAGTTAGAAGCTTTTTAATAATTATGAAAGATCTGAGGAGAAATGGTTTCGGCTTTATTTTAAAAGAATAATTTTAAGTTTTAAAGATTTTAAAATGTTGGTTAAAAGAATATGGAAGACGTTGAGACCATTTTTTTTTAAATATTTCAAGTTTGACCAATTTTGAAGGTAAACTGAATTTTGTCAGGATGTAAAAATAGTTCTTGAAATTCATGGGAGATTTTTAAATTTTTAAAAAGGGTTTGAAAGATTTTCAAGCAAAATTTTGCAATTTTGTCATATTAAATAATTTTGGAAAAATTTTGAGTAAGTTTGAGAGATATTCAAAAGTTTGGAAACGATTAAAAAATAAATAAAACTTGTAGGTTTTTTTTCTAAATTTTGTAAAGTTTCACGAAAATGAAGATATTTTTTCAGGTTCCTAGGAAAAATTAAAATAATTTTTTATGTCGATAAATTGATTTGAAGAAATTGTTTAAAAAGATTTTAGAATATTTCAAAAATGGTCAAAGAAGAAGATGACAGATTTAAGGCTTAGATCTTAGAAGGTCTGAAAACATTAAAAAAAAGAAGAATTTTCTTTATATTTGTGTGAAAGTTTTGAATAATTTTTTATTTTGTATTATGAAGTATAAGAGAAAATTGAAAAAGGTTTTTAAACATAAAAAACGATTTTCTCAAATTACTAAAAAAAAGTTTAGAAGATTTTAAAGCAAAATGTTTCAATTTGGCAAGATTGCAAAATAAGAACGAACAAAAACTGGGTAAATTTAAGAAATATTTAGTAGAACTGAAAATAATTTTGAATGTTTTTAAAAGAATAAAGAAATTTCCTTAAAACTGCTGGGAAAATTTAGAAGATAGTAAGGTAATTTTTTAAAATTTGGAGACTGGAATTTTTCATAAAATTTTGTAAAATCTTATATAATAAAACAAGTTCTTTAAAATTGTTTAGATTGTTTTCTAATACCATTGACATATTTAAAAAGTTTGTACATTTTCTCAAAAATCTTATGAAAATTATATTTCCATCATTTTGAAAACGAGATAATATTACTTGGTTTCTTGTTTTCAATTCTCAGAATGTAATTTCGACATTGACTTATTATAATACTTCGAAAAATAATGTTCCATTAATTTAAGTTATTGCCAAAGATAAAAAAATGTTCGTTAATGGTTTTTCTTTAAGAGTGATATACAAATGTTAAAATATTTTAGCTTCGTTTCAAAGTCTAAGTGATTACAAAATATCACATTCAAGAGTTGTTTATTTCATTGTAATAGAAAAAAATATTTAAGGATTTGTCATATTCCTTGTTTGTCTTTATATAGATATAATAATTATATTTATTATATAGTAGCATTATATTGTAAAGCGGCAATATAAAAAAAATTAGCTCTTCATCACTATATTTAAAAGTGTTTGAATTTCCGGGTTTAATACAAAATAACGAAAGAAAGAATAACTAAATCATAAATCAGTAAAAAAAAAAATTGCCGAATTAAAAAATAAATGAATTGTTAAATTCTCATAAATATTTCTATTTCTGTAATTTAAGTTTGATGAAATTTAAAATTTCCGAAGATAATGTATAAATTATTAATTTATGATTCATTAAATTGTTCGCCTTTCCGGTAACAAGCGTTGAATTCAGAAAAATGAAGAATTTGTATTCCTATGCATACGTGATTTTTCCTCCGTCTAAAGATCCCATAACAGGAATAGAAAGAGTGCAAATCCTATTCCTCTCAATCGACTTGGTGAAATTTAAAGAAAGCATTTATTTAACCTATTTTTCATTATTAAATCTTTTTATAACTTATAAATTTAAAAATATTTAAATTTATATTTTAATAATTTATTTAAGCGCCTTAAAAAATGCAACAAAGAAATCTATGCAAATGTGTGAATTTAAATAATTTTAACTCTAGACAGGCAGAGTTGAATTGGTGAGAATTAAGATTTCAGAATTTACATTCCGCATGAAGGAATTAAAACAACTTATTACACATATTTTGTGAACTTAGTAGAAGGAATTAAATAAAATCAAAATATGACTACTTCTGAGGAACAAAAAATATTTCTGTGAGGTGCGTTAGCGGTACAATTAGAAGGAATTAAATATATTGAAAACACGTTCTCTTTGGGAGAATAGAAAACTGTGTGGCGGTCCTTATGGAAATAGAAGTGAATGAGTTCAGGAGGTATCCTCTTCTTACTGTGACATTTTAGACAGATGGAAACATCGCGCATTCAAAATAATAGAATAATCTTCACGTTTGCGCTGAAATCTGAAAATATTAATTTCTCTCTATTCTACGCTTATTACTGGGTTATTTATAATTCTATTAATTATTCATAAATTAATAATCAATTAACTATGTTGCACAATTATAAATTTCGGGAATTAAAACATTTTCCGGGAACTTAATAATTAGTTTATTTTAAAAGTCGCTCTTGAAGTGGGTGAATTTTAGTTTTGGATATTTTGAAATTTGGAATTTTATTTTTTTCAGATTTATTTTGTAATTTTTATTCGAATTTCCTATAGTACTGCATGGTTTTGTAGAACAAAGTTACTACTAGCGCCGCATGGAGAAAAACGCGCTGTACCAACCTATACAGTGCCCGACCTATAAAGTGTGCCAATCTATACAGTGTCCCAATCTTTAGTGTCCTAATCTATACAACGTCCCAATCTATACATTGTTCCGACCTTTACAATGTCCCAATCTATACAGTGTCCTAACATTCAGAATGTCCCAATCTATACAGTGTCCCAACATGTAAGGCACTTCCCTATATACTCCTTATTTATTTGTTCAAAAATTATTAACAACGTTATCAATGTAGCATTTGCTGCAATGGATGACTGTGTACAATACACGTCTTGAATGGTTTTGTGCGCGATTGCGTATGATGGAGACTGAGTCGTAATTCATTGGCAGGCTGCGTTTCCACCGTAAATTCACCTCATACCTTTCTATAGCAACCCTGCAGATTCCAAGTCACGCAAAAAAAATTGTAGAAAAACTTCACGAGCACGGCACATTCTCCGGTTATATGATCCAGAACTGATTGTCAGTTCCAATTAAAAAAGGCAGAAAAAAAGTACAGGTCAGTGCAATTAATCTACAATCTGTGAAATTAGATGATCAAGAGAAATTCATTTCAGATTATTCCCTTCAGTTGAAGATTCTTTTTTATCTTGCGTGGAAAAAGTTGCCCTAATCTTAAATTAAAGTTAATTATGAAACTAAATGAATTCAATATTTTATTTGTTAATTGGTTAATTATTCTTTAACTTTTATTTAATTTTAATTTTTCATGTTTTTCTAATTTTTGATTAATCTAATACAATTGAATGTTATGTAAATAATTAACTAAAACTGAATTAACTTGAATGATAGTTTAATCAGTTATTGAGGTATAAAGTTGTGTCTAAACCACGTTACTAATTTGCGGGGTTAGTGGAAGCAATCTTAGGAACATACTTATCATTTAGTACGTTTTTTCGTGATACATTTTCACAAAGTTTACCTATTTTCAAGCATCCTTTTTTTCGTGTTTTCAAGAAACTTTCCCCGTTTAATCGTTTTTTCACATAAATTCAAACGTAATTAATAGAACCTGATAAGAAAAGCCAACTATTTTTGATTGAGAAGTCAAATGTTTTATTTTTATTTAGAATTCATCTAGTTTAGTTCAGAATTTTACTATTTTGTTTGAAATTTAATTATTTTATTTGAATTATTTTATTTGAGTGAAAAAATGAACTGCGCGGTTGAGAGTTAAAATATGTATTCCTTTGGTTGAAAATTCATCTTCTTCGCTAAAAACTTAACTATTCCATCTTTAGAAAATTAATCTTCCTGGTTAAAAATCACCTTTTGAGTAGAATTTTGAATATTTTTTGCCTCAAATTCATTTTTTTTAATTCATCATTTTAGTTAAAAATTCATGTCATTAGTTGAAAATTTAATTATTTTGTTTACAATTCGTAAAATTGATCTATTCCGTTTTTGGTTTAAATATGTTATTTCTAATTAAAAGTTGATCTTCTGTATTAAAAATTCGATTACTTAGTTGAAAATTTATACCTTTTGTTGAAAACCAATCGTTTTTTATAAAAAGTTTTATTTTTGGTTAGAAATTCAACCTTCTTATTAAAAATGCAACTGTTTGGTTGCTAATTATTCTGTCATTATTTTTATTGAAGATTCATCATTTTAATTAAAGATTCCTATTTTTAGGTTAAAAGTTAAATTGTTTTGCAGAAAATTTGCATTTTGGTTAAAAATTAACTATTCTATTTGAAAATTAAATACTTGATTAAAAGTTGAACAACTTTATTAAAAATTTATTTTTTGGTTAAAGATTCATCTGTTTAGCGAAATATTAATTATTTTAACTGAAAGATTATACTTGTTTAGTTAAAAATTCGACTTATCTGAAAATTTAAATTTTGCATGTTTGTTTTGAAAATGATTTTTTATAAGTTAAAAATTAAATTTTCTGGTAGAAAATGCATTACTTTTATTGAGGTTTCAACTATTTAGTTTGAATACATCGTCTTTTTTGTTGTATTAAACTAGTTGGATATTCGATTTTCCTATTGAATATTCATTTTTTTAACTGCAAATTTGAAGATTCCCTTTTAGTTGCAAACTTATCTTTTTTAGTTAAAAGTTCAACTATTTGGTTGAAAAATTATTCATTTTGTTAAAAATGGTTTTTTTTTAGAAAAATTTTTTGAGTAAAAACTTACATCTTTGTAGATTAAAGCCATCGTTTTTAGTTTTAGATTACTCTAATTTATTAAAAATTTGAAAATTTACATTTTTGTTTAAAATTCAAATATATCTTTAAAAATTGTATCACTATTGAGAATTCAAAAATATTTTGAATTAATCTTTTCGGTAAAAAATTCAATAGTTTTGTCAGAAAATGTTACTTTTGGTTGCAAAATGTATCTTTCATGGTAGAAAATTAATGTATCATAGTTCAAAATGAACATTTTTTGATAAAAATTCAAAAAATGTCGAATTGAAATCTGCGGAATTTAAAGAGTTTTATACTGAATTAAATATGTTTTGAGAGAATTTAGGACTATGAAGTTTATATTTTAATATTTTTAATTATTCGTTACACTGAAACAAAGATTGTAGTTCTCTAAACGGTCAACGAGTTAACGGGGGGTTAACAAAAACGCAAAATTGGTAACGAAGTTTATAGACTTCCCCTAATATTAAATCAAATTTTCATTATTATTCTTCTTTGAAATAGCATTCTTCTAACTGACAAATATTTTTAGAGAAAGTTACTACTTTAGATGACAACGAAAGAAAATGAAAAAAAATGAAAAAAAGGAAAGACCCCTGAGAGAGTGAGTCTGAATCGTGACGAACATGACATCAACTGAAAGCTCAACTATACTAAAGCACAGTTACTTAGCGATTAAAATCCGTATACGTAAACAATGATGAGTTTTAAATAAAATGCTCATGTATCTAATTGAGTTATAAAATCATATCAGTAGGTTGCACAATCGGTGGTTTTCATTTGTCATATAATGAATATCTGTTTGCAACTTTTGGGCACCCTGTGTTTTTGTATGATACAATTGATCAGAGTAATTTTATTCAACAGAACGATAGGTGCGAATAAGACTGTGTCATCATTTGGTTTTTATAATAAAAAAACGTATGCTTTTATTTTCTACATTTTCCAGACAAGGTTAGAAATGATGGTCTACATTTTTGAAATATCAAAACTAAATGAAAGCACAGCCTAATTTGCATCATCGAGATATAACTTTGACCCGAGCTTTGACCATCAGAGAACGGAAACCGGACGTGGCGCTAGATAAAAATTTAATGAATGTGTGTAGTGGTATTCCCGGTGGTATATTCATCTCTAGCCATTTGTCAGCTAGACGTCACTAATTAGTGACATCGCAAGGCGACGACATTGTAGCAGTGTGACGGTACACGAACATCCTTTCACTCTACTGAGATTCGATCCTGTTTCAAGCAGTAACATGCGATGCACAGACAAGGTACAATTGGAATCCCTGGATTTCCCCTCTAATATTGTGGAATGTCTGACAATTTGTTGCTTTATCACTGTAAAAGTCATGCTTCATTAAAGACCGGATTTTGTTCAAAATTTTCTTTTAAAAATTATCAACTCTATCTGCAATTGTGATATTACTTTTGTACGGAAAATAATTTTTAAAAATAATATTAGTTAGAGTATTTAAATAAATAAATATCCATTAGTGGTTCATACCAGTGTGTGCGTTTATTTGTTGATGCTTTTTAATGACGCGTTTTAATACAACTCTGTATCCTCCTAAAGTTATTGTTCACGAAAGATTGTTAAAGGGTTTCTGAAAAAAAAACAAGGCTTGTCCATTCTTTAAAGATTATAGATGTGAAGAAATCGTACAATTCTTTAAGTCTTTTGTGTAAACCTTTTCAAATGTTTCTGATTTGTTAGAGACTATGAAATAATTTTCAAGAAGGTAATTTCAAAACGCTATTTTGATTAGACTGATTAAATGAATATATATCTCTATTATTGGCTTCTACCAAAATATACGTTCATTTGTTAATGTTATTTAGGGTCGTGTTTCGATACAGATCTGTATACTTTTCAAATATTTGATCACAAAAGATTGTTAATGGGTTTAAAAAATAATAAAAGTCAAGGCTTTTATATTCTTCCATGATGCTAGATGTGTAGAAATCAAAACAACTTTAATGGTTTCTACGAAATACCTAATGAAGTTTACGATCTCTACTCTTCTAGAGTAAATCATCTAGCAATAATCTTTTATGAACAATAATTTTAAAGATACTACAGATCTATATGGATACACCTCGTTAAAGAACATGAAAAATAAACACATATACTGGAAGAAGCCACAAAGTGATAATAATTATTACAATACTATTTTTATAAGATATCTTCATCCTTTTTTGTTTATTTTTGTCTCTTCTCGCTTTCAATGTCCAATCAAGAAAATTTTGACATTTATCTGAACATATAGAAAATTAAAGAAAAAAAATGCAAATGATGTACCAAAGAAGAAAACAAAAGAATGATACAAATAAAAAACAGCCATTGTTGTAAGCTAATGAGATATTTTCCAGAAAAACAAACAATTTTTATGAATTTTATTATAGGAAAGTCGTCATAGTGAGCTAGAAATCATTTGACAGTTTTAGAATTCTAAACAAACTGTTCAACTAAAAAAATCGGTAGCCTCCATGAAATCTTAGGCCCAATTTACTTTCATTAAATGGTTTTTTTTACTTAGATTGAAACTGAACATTCTCGCTTTCAGTGTTCACAAGAACCTCAGCCTAGAATTTACAAGCAAATTCTGGGATTACATCTGAAACTGCATCTTATCGCCTGTTGTAGGATTTCCTGCAAATTGCTCAGCATCTTCGAGTAGAATTGTATAATATTTAGTAGACATATGTAAGTAATCTGATTAAATATATACAGATGTATAACGAAAATTTTGCAGTTAATGCGTAACATCTTCACTGTCGCTTCGTATGTACGAGGTTTGTGGTTTCTTGTGCCCTCAGTTTCTAGCAGAAATTCAGTAGGACTACATATTTGAAACTCATGTTGAAATGATAAATCAGTCTTCTCGTACTACATATGGTGCTTAATTGACTAAGGTGATAAGTTCTCGTTGCACGATTTAAAACAATCAGGTGGGTTAATAAGGTATTAAAAAATAAACATCTGAAGTAAGAATATCTCTCTTTAATGAACCAATCTTTAAAATATGTTTCAGTTATTTAATTCAATAGTTTTTCTCCGTTGTGATAAATTGAATATTTCTTGTTTATTCGTTAGCATTCCAAAATATTGAATTACTTTCCTTTGGTCTAGACGATTAGAAATATTTGGGAAAGCATGATGATTATTATGTGTGAGAAATATGATCATCTCCCTTTGTCAAACCAAAATTTAAAAATTCCCTAGACTTTAGGCTATATAAAATAAGATATATTTGGAAAAGTATACTGAGTATATTAGAGTATGGTGTGTGAAAAATAAAATTATCTCTCATTGACAAACAAAAATAAAAAATATTTATTTTTTCAGTCAATGATGTTGAATATCTTGCCTTTGGGCTATGCTATAAGATGAGAGATATTTGGAAAAGCATGCTGAGTATGATCTGATTATGATGTGTGAGAAATAAGATTATCTCTCTGTCAAACCACAATAAAATTTTTTTGACTTGTTGATTCAATCACTTTTCTTTGTTGTGAGAAACTGAATGATATTTGTTTGTTCCTTAGACATTCAACACCTTGAATCACTTGCCTGTGGCGAGAAATTGAACATTTCACGTTTATTTTTTAATAGCCCAACATGTTGAACCACTTGCCTCTGGGTTATAAAATGAGAGCTATTTGGAAAAACATGTTATGTACGGTGTGAACATGGTATGTGAAAAATAAAATTATATCTCTTTGTCAAATCAAAATAAAAAAATAAGAGTCCTTGATTCCATAACTTTCTCTGCTGTGAAAAACTGAACAATTTTCGTTTGTTTTTTAGGAATTGAAGATCGTGAAGCACTTGCCTTTAAGTTATAAGATAAGATATATTTGGGAAAACATGCAGAGTATGGTATGAGTATGGTATGTGAGAAATAATATTATCTTTCGTTAAGAAACAGGAATGCAAAAATTTTTTTTGTTCAGTCAATAATTTTTCTCTGTTTTGAGAAATAAAACAATTCTCGTTTATTTCTTAGTAGTTCAACACGTTAAATCACTTTTCTTAACAACAAATACTTGAAAAAACATGTAAAGAATGGTGTGTGAAAAAGAAGATTATCTTTCTTTGGCAACCCAAAATTGAAGATTATTGATTTGTTGATTCAATCATTTTTCTTTGTTGTAAGAAATTGAATTCTCGTTTACCTCTTAGAAGTCCACGTTTTGAAGCACTTGTCTTTAAACTATAAGATGAGAGATATTTGGAAAAACATGTGGAGTATGGTGTATAAAAAATAAGATTATTTCTCTTTAACAACTCAATTAAAAAATTTGTGGAGCTGTTGATTCAATAATTTTCGCCTGTGGCAAGAAATGACACATTTCACGTTTATTCCTCAATAGCCCAATGTGTTACTTGCCTCTGGGCTATAAGATGAAAGATATTTGAAGAAACATGCTGTGTATGGTGTGACTATGGTAACTGAATAATTAGATTATCTCTCCTAAGCAAACCTTTTAAAACTGTGTTTGTTGATTTAATAATGTTTCCTGTTGCATGAAATTAAACAATTCATGTTTATTCCTTACTAGTATGCGGATAGTGCTTCGGAAATAAGATTATCTCTCGTTGACAAACCAAATTTTTACATTTTGAAGTAGTTGATTAAATAATTCTTTTTTTGCAAGAAATTTAATCATTCTCGTCTATCACTTTGTAAAACATACTGAGTCTAGTATGGCATATGTGGAATATTGACTAAGTTAAGCCGAAAAAGATACCCCATTGATACTATTGTAATTTCTGTAAGTGCGTCTCGTTTGTGGAAAATCACTGAACTCGATATTCAACTGAAACTTTCCTTGTGAGTGTATAACGATGTGCAACAAGAACGGTTGGTATGTTCCCATTTTCATCGAGCGTTATACCAGCTATTTTGCCTCGTTGTTTCCTGCTCTCGCCTATTTCTCCTTGTCTAGAGCAAATATCGGGCTGAAGTTTAAATTAGCTAAATGTGCAATATAATGCGCGTCAAAGAATTAACCATTTTCACGAATTATTAAAGCGATCCTTTTATCTCAGATTTAATTTTTTTCCACTGCAATCATTGAATGACTATGTTAGCAAATTAAAAAAATAGCTTCCTTTAAAAAGTTACATTTATCTATGTCGTTTCTTAGCAATAGGATATATTTGTCCATTCTGTCCAGATTGTTTTTCGAATTTATTCTAAAGTAGACTGCAAAATGTAGGATTTCTACTACTGTGGTTGCTTATAGACATCATATAATTTGGCTATTTTGTGGTTTAGATCGCAGTTAGTGTTTGTCATAGCCTGTGGAGTGTACATGCTCGTAACATGTTTTGTATCAGGGGGTGGAACACGAAGTACTCATCTGTGAAACACCATCCTCCATCTCACCGTCTCTTCTCCTTCTGCCGTCTCCATTCAACCATCCGTGCCAGAGAGCTTTCCCTTCAATAATTTAACACAATGGCCTGCACTCCATACGACTGAACCTCGTTTGCTGGACGAGAACTTACACGATGAGAATTCACTGCGACCACAAAACAGCCACCAATAACTACTAATCTCCTACCACGTGCTCTTTATCCAGTCGCCTCTAAAAACAAAATCAAGTTTCCGGGCACTTCTTGGTTATCAAACATTTTCCCAAATAATAAAAATAAAAAAATCCAAACTGTCATACCTGACAAGAATGTTCAATTTGAATATTGTATACCTAAGTTCAAAATTAAAACATTGGAATTCTTCTGAATTCAAAGTATCATATTTAATTCATTAAATCGAGCTGGGTTCTTTCCTTCAAATATTATTAGGTTAGAAATGGGCATATTATTTATTCGTGAAAACTACAGTTTAAAAGCGGACTAGGATTCACTAACGATTCAATGAACATTATTGCAGACTGGCCCTAAAACCCGTTTCACCCAATTATTTTGAAAAAGTTTCAAATATTTGTAAGATTTGAAAGTTTTCCTGGGATTTAAAAGGATTTTAAAAACTTCCGAGGAAATCCATTATATTTATAAGTCTTTTATTTATTTTAAGGAACGTCTAAGGCTTTTTAACATGTTAGGAAATTATAAAAGATTTTTAAGTTTTTAGGACAGTCGAAGGTCCATACATTGAAATTAATTAGGAGATTTAATAAGATTTTAAAAATGTCAAGAGCTTGACTGCGATTAAAGCAAAATTTATTAAAACGCAAAAAATTTCCGAAACTTTATCGGAATTTCGAAAAATTGTTCAGGATTTAAAAGAATAGAGGTACTTTTAATGATTTCAAGGGACTTCATAGAATTTAAAAAATTTCAAAGGATTTTTATTGAATGATTGTAACTAATTTTTGAAGGAATTTTTTAGATATATAATAATTTTAATTATTTTATAATATTTCAAAGATTTGAATGTAATTTTAGATATTTCTGTTAATACGGGGTTTTTTAGAATTTTATTCAAATTCGAAACATTTGAAAAGTTTTCATAAGATTTGTAATATTTTTGGATCTTGAATAAAATTCTAAGGGATTTCAGAAAATTTCCAAAATTTATAAATGTTTCAAAGAATTTTCAGGGTTTTCAATAGATTTTCGAGGATTTGAGTAATTCTAAGAAATTTTAAAGTCTTTCTATAAAATATTTCGTTTAATTCCCCAGGATCTTAAAATATTTTATAAAGCTGCAAATATTTCAAAAGATTCCAAAGAATATCATCAGATTTCATGTAATTTCACAGGATCTCAAAGAAATCATGTACAAGAATTGACGGATTTTAGAGAATTAAAAATATTTCTAAATGTTTTTGATTGATTTCAACAACTTTAAGAAATTTCAAGACATTCTGAAGGTTTAGAAAGATTTGAGGGCATTACAAAAAATTCCCAGGAATTTTCAAGCGTTAAAAAAAAATGTCAAGATTTGCAAAATGTTTCACAGGATCTTAAATATTGTAGGATATTTTCAGGAATTCTAAAGAATTGGAATGAAACTTAAAAAATTCTAAAGGATTTTTAAGAATATTATTGATTTGAAGGAATTTTAGATTTAAGATAAAATTGATTCAAAAGGATCTGGGCTAAGCTATCAGTCAAATAAAATGGTAAAATCCCTATTTCTATTCTTATTTTTATTTGATTAAAATGATCGCGAATACTCTTATTCGATTCGGTTTTTATTTAAAAACGATTTTTATTTTACATAGAGTTAGAGGATGTTCCCTATCTAACCATTTCTGTGGGGAAAGAACGAATTTTTTATTATTTTTTAAATTATTCTTAAACCCTTTATGCCTTTGGGAGGAATCTCATCTATTTTCTATACACAAAAATTTAAAGAATTTTAATTTCTAGATTATACCATTTTTTAATGAAAAAAATTAATCCTGCATCGGGAGATAATATTCACATATTAAATACACTCAGATATACAGATAAAATAAATTCTCAATCATTATAAATTTTCTTTTATAAAGAAACGAATTCATGAAAGACACTTAAATCTTGAAGAAAGACAATTAACTCTTAAAGAACGAAAATATTTTGATAGTAGTAATTTTGTTTTCCTAGAAAGAAAACATATCCTTATCTGGAAGATAAAATTGACATTCCAGATTGCATAATATTGAAAAAATTTGATAGATTACAATACATTTATTGTAAAAAATCATTACATGGAAAACATTTATAAGATGGCATTGGAATAAATAGTACGAAAATATTCAAGAAATTAAGATAAAACGTAGAGAAACTATAAAATAACGATTTATTTTAGACCATTCATAATCACAAATGAAACTATAAAAATAGCGATTCAGCACAAATAAACTTTACTCACTAAAAATCCATGTAACCCCTGATATATTGCAAATTAAAAAATTTTTTTAAACATTTAATTAAAATACACATGACAAAACTTTTAGTAAGATCTTTAAAGTCTGCTGAAGTCTGTTAAAAAAATTAAAATCTTCAAAATAACTAATCTTTAGAAATCCCCATTACAGCTCGGTAAAAGAAATTTTAAAGTCACTAGAAATCTGTGAAATTCGTTACATTCTTTGGAGATTCAACGAAATCCTTTAAATCCTTTAAATTGAAAGGGGTTTCTCAAAATATTTTTTAACCTTTGGACATTCTACAAAAATTTTTTAAATCCGTTGAAATTTTGTAAGATTCTTAAAATCGTTCAGGATTACTTTACATTTCTTTGAATAGAATTGAAACTTATTTATCAAAGTTTTCTAGAAGAAACGTTAAAATTTCGAGAAATATTTAGAATCGTTTGAAATACTTTAGTTTAATACATTTTTTTCAATTTCACAAAATTCATTGAAATTCGTAAAAATGCTTTGAAATACGTTAAATCGCTATAAATCTCTTCAAATTTAATAAAATTTAATTTATTTTGTAAGAAATCCCTTCAAAGTTTCTATGTTTCTTAAAATCCTTCAGAAATTCTTGAAACCCCTTGAGTATAATTTAAATTCAACTTATTCTTTAAAGTACTTCAGAAAAAACTGTAAAACTCCTAGAAATCTCTTAGAATTTCATTTTATTCATCTTCAAGAATTCATTGGAAATCTCTTTAAATGTTTGGAAATCCTGCCATTTAAGATTCTTCAAACTCCGTTGAAATGTTTTGAAAATTCCTTGAATTTCATAAAAATATTTTCAAATCTCTTAAGGCATTGTTTTATTTTTCAAAGGATTCTCTAAGTTTCTATTTGGGTTGATTTTATTTAAAAAAATTAATTCAGAAATCATACAGTTATCATTGTTATAAATAATCATGGTTTAAATTTTAATGTAAACTGCCAAAATAGAATTGTAGGGACTCCTTCAAAGAGTAAAATGAGGTCTTGGTTATTAGGATTACATAAAAATTGTAACTTTTCCATAAGGAGAAAGGAAAAACTAATCCTTTAAATAACTACTGTTAAATAAATAATTTTAATCTGAATTATTTTTTTGATGAAGTGTGCTTAGCAGCATGATTTGAATGTCATGAAAGTGTGTATGAAATTCGACGAAATCGTCTAAAATCAGTCGAAATTCCTTAAAATTTGTCAAAATTCTATGTCAAATGGATAAAAAGTGATATTTAGAGTGAGTGTTTGAATGTGTATAATTGATATTTAATGTGATAGTTAATCCGCGTTATAATTATAAATAAAAATGATTTTCCTACCAAATAGTTGATTCCTTTTACTAAATTATTGAACTTTCAAGAAAAAATGACGAATTTCCTATACGAAAACAGTTCAATTATCAACAATAAAATATGAAAATTTGATAAAACGATCAATTTTATACTAAAATGGCAAATTTCTAATAAAACACGAGAACTCTTAATCCAAAACATTAATTTTCAACAAAAACAACAAAATACAAAATTTAACAAAATAGTTTAATTCTAACAAAAAGTTAAATTCTTGCTTGAAAAAGAACAATATGGAACAAAATGGAATAAGTTAATTTTCAATTACGAAAGTAATTATGTAACAAACAAACAAAAAAGAATTTTCCACAAAAAAGTTTAAATTCCAATCAAAGAGATACATTTTTAACTAAAATTTAAAATAGCCAACCAAAAATGCATTTTGAAGAAAGTAGATCAATTTCAAAACCTAGTTAAATTTTTAACCAAAAAGATACATTTTTAAACAAAACATAAATTTTCTACCAAATAAAACGAGTCTTTAAAAAAAATCAACCATTCTTCAACAGAAAGTTTAAGTTTTAACTAAAAAGATGAATTTTTTAGCAAAAAGATTAATTTACCACCAGTAACGACAAATGTTTAATAAACTCAAGAATTTTCAACTAGAAAGTTCAATCTTCAATTAAAAAAGATGAATACGAACTTTTTATAAAATTCAAGAGTTCTCGATCCAAAACTTGAAGTTTCAACTGAAAAGGATGGATTGTTAGACAAAGAGATTAAGTCACTACAAAAAAAAGACGAATTTTTAATAAAATTCAAGAGTTCTTAACCAGAAAACGAAAGTTTCAACTAAAAGAGATGAATTTTTGAACAAAAAGATTAATTTAGTGCCAAGAAATACGACTTTTAAATCAAATTCAAGAGTTCTCAAAGAAAAAGTTGAAACTTAAACAAACAAAAAAATAAATTATCTACTACAAAAAAAATGAGTTGTTAACAAAAATAAAGAATTCTCAACCAAAACGTTGAATTTTTATCTATAAAATTTGTTTAAAGAGCAACGTAGTTTCTGGACGATCTCTTATGATCCTATGCTGATTTTCTCATGATGACTTTTCTATGATATTTTTTTTAGAATCGTAAAAAAAATTATAAGGCAATCATTAAAGGAAAATAATTATAGACCTATACTGAATTTCCTATAATATTCTTTCGTGAAGGGGGGCTTAAAAGCTATGTAAAGAAATCTCACTTCATTCGCAAGAATGAGCGCGCCCAGGGCGCGCGACTGTTGGTTCTCGCGCTTCGCGCTCGATTATGTATTTACCTCGCGCTACACGCTCGGTCTTTATATTTTCGCACATTCTTGCGCAAAAACTTTAAAATTAAGACTCAAAACATCCAAGACTGTAATTTTGTGATTGTGAATTCTCTTCCGTTAAAACAGCTTAGCTCGAGAGTTTGAGCGCACTTACGACACGCGACTGAGGGCAATCGCACTCCGCGCTTAGTCTTTGCATTTCTTCTGCATTCGGGCACAGACCTTTTAAAATCAAAGGTGAACGGACCGACAACTGTAATTTTGTGATTTTGAACTCTCTTTTGTCAAAGCTCTCCCATGTGCGAATTTTCCATTGGGCCATAGTCAGGCCAAGTTTCTCGAAGTTGGGCTAACTTTGCCAGCCAGTCATTGGCCAACATACTGAAATGATAACTATGGCCCAACCGTCAATTCGCACCTAGGGATTGGACTTATAAAAAGTAATTTAAAGTCTATAAAATCTCTTGAAAATTCTTCTGCTTTTTTCATTCTTCTCAAATATTTTAAACTTTTTTAAAATTACTTGAAATATTTCGAAATTCATTTATAAATTTTTTTTTCTCTTTTTATTAAAAAGAATTTTTCAAATCCCTTTATGCCGATCTCCGAGCCGACTTTGGCCCAAAGTTAGGCTGGTAGTCGGCGTTGCTCATTAACGAAAGATGTTCTATAGTTATCCCGATGGTTGGTCCATGTTTGGGCCATTGTAGGGCTAGTAATCGGCCTAACTTCTTCAGAACTTTCTAAATCCCTTCATGCCGATCTCTAGGCCGACTTTGGCACAGAGTTGGGCCGGTAGTCGGCGTTACTCGTTAACGAAAGATGTCCCATATTTGAACCGATGGTTGGTCCATGTTCGGGCCAAAGTTGGGCCAACAGTCAGTCCCACGTTTTCTGCCAAATTTGGCTGTTTAAGTTGGGCCGACAAAAGTATCTTATAAATATAAAAGGGGGCCCAACTTTGCCTGCCGATCTACGGCGCGCCAAAGTCGACCCGACTTTGGGCAACGCACCTTCTCTGGGTGCCGACCTGAATTCGCACCTGGGCTTTTGGCTTTAACGAACGCATTCTCATCACGTATATGTGCTTCGCATTCGATTTTGTCAAACTTGTCAACTTTTCTACATTATACACAACACTTTTATATCAATTATAACACATTTTTGATGTAACTCTGCCAGGGATTACTTATTAAGAAATTGCAAAATAAAAAGCAAATTCTATTTATCATGATTATTTTTGTATTTGTTTCTTATTTTGCTTTAAATTGTATTCTAAGCTGCTCTGAAACATGTATCATTTCAATAAATGTATATCCTCACAATTTATAATATGCATAAAAATTGAATCATACTAATTCTTATTTCCTTCTTTTTATAATTTTTTTATTTTTAATGTTTTTTACGATTAAATAAAAATTACTGCGCATCTGCGCATACCTTGTGTTCATACCTTGTGTCGTTTTTTCGAACAAATTTAATATTTGTATTTAGAATTTTATTATTTATGAGTAAAGCAAAAACGAACTATCCTATAAAAAATTATAGATCTTGTTTGGATGAACAAGTTTTATCTCATTTTTTCTCGTAGCTTATATCGAAAAGTGATTCATTCTTAATTTGTAGTTCTGTCCAGGGCGCGCAATTTGAGATTTTTCATCTTTTTCGTATCTTGCATAGTTTGACTAAATCTTGACTTTTTTCATATTATGCGTTGTTTGGCTTAAAATGTTCATTTTCGTTTGTTTCTTTGGCTTTTGAAAATGCTCTAACTCTGATAATTTTCTTTTTATATAAAAAAGTTGTGGGGATAAATTGTTTGAGTTTCTGAGTACTATGAACAACTGTACATAGAATTCTTAAATCTTGAAAAAATGTGGTTTCAAACATTTTTGATACGATCAAATTTGGAATTTTCAACTTTTCGACCAAATTAGGAAAGTTGTTATCATTCTCTTGTAGGGCTTCCAAAAAGCAAAGTTTTTCTTTTTCTGACTTTTTTTCATATCATGCGTTGTTTGGCTTAAAATGTTCATCTTAGCTTTTTTTGTATTTTGAAAATGCTTTAACTCTGATAATTTTCTTTTTATAAAAAAAACCGTGCATAGAATTTATACATCTTGAAAAAATTTGATTTACAAATTTTTTGTACGATCAAATTTTGAATTTTCAACTTTTTGACCAAATTCAAAAAGTTGTTATCACAATCTTGTAGGGCTTTCAAAAAGCAACGTTTTTCTTTTCTAGACTTTTTTTTCGTATCATGCGTTGTTCGGCTTAAATCGTTCATTTTAGTTTATTTTTCTGGATTTTGAAAATGCTATGACTCTAGTAATTTTTGATTTTTCAGAAAAAGTCATAAGGATAAATTGTTAAATTTTTGGAATTCTATGAATAACCGTATAGAGAAATTTGTAATTTTTAAAAAAGTGGCCTCAAAAATATTCAAAATGTGCCCACTTTTTGAAATTTCATCCAAAATGGCTGGCTAATGAACTTGACCTTTAGTTTAGGACACTAAAGAGTGTACCAAAGGGCAATGTCATAGATTAATTTTTTCAAAAGTCATCGTGTTCACAGACAAACAGACACACAATAATAGCGATTCAGCACAAATAAACTTTATTCACTAAAAATCCATGTAACCCCTGATATATTGCAAATTAAAAAAAAATTTTTTTATTTTTGTATTTGTTTCTTATTTTGCTTTAAATTGTATTCTAAGCTGCTCTGAAACATGTATCATTTCAATAAATGTATATCATCACAATTTATAATATGCATAAAAATTGAATCATACTAATTCTTATTTCCTTCCTAAAACCTGTTTTTCGGATTCAGGGGGTCTCAAAA
>NC_046663.1:43711786-43720754 GCF_010883055.1 Belonocnema kinseyi
CAAATTATACATAATATATCATTTTTATACCTTCTTTTATGAGAATGTAAAAATGTCATGGAACTGCGAAGGATTGCATAAAATTACATAAGATTGCAGAGATAGTGTACACCATATTGCAGGAGTAATTAACCCCTCGCCTTAAGGTCATGTGGCGAGTAGGCCACGTGACACTTTTTTTATTTCCTAACATATTTTCATATGAAGCACCACATCAAGTTGAAAGTTTGGGATAATAAATAAGAAGTACGAATAAAAGTGGGTCTGGTCCTAAATTTTAACGAAAATGAAAAAAGCAACAACCAAAATAGTTACAAAAAAACATTTTCATAATTATAACATTTTAGAACCAGCCTCACCTTCCTCAGTGCTTCTTATTTATTATTCCAAATTTTTAACTCAATGTGGCGCTTCGTGTAAAAATAAACAAAATGTCGTTAAGGTAGGAATCTGGTCACGTGATCCACTCATCACATGGTCTCAAACTATCACAGTTATATGGGCTTCTGTTATTAAGACGATTTCCTCTTTGTATGTCCCGCGCATTTGTGCACAGAGTTTTTAAAATTAAAGGTCAAAGCATCGACAACTATAATTTGGCGATTGTGAATTCCCTTTTGTTAAAGCTCCTTCGGCTTTAGCGAACACATTCTCAAAATTTTAAATAAAAAAATCCTCGATGTGAGACAACCTCTGATTTTGATACCCTATAGATAGTCTAAATGAAATGCTGAATAAGTTCTTATTAAAGCTAGTAAAAACGCATATGAAACTACGAGATTTGTCGATTTCACAATTTTTTATTTGCTACCGAAAGTAATAATAATGCATGAAGTGGTTGGAAATTCCAAAGCAAGTTTCAAATTATCCCTGGAGACTATTTCTTAATAGACCCCAGGAATTTTCCTTATATCCTGCTAATTAGACACAGTCAAGTACAATCTAGGATGTTTCTAATTATGTACAAGATCAAACACTTCCGGCTACTTTGACACAGTCTATCATAGAAAGTACCTTACATTATTGACGTGAGACTAATTCTACGTCAAAGACAATGTGCAATGACTCTGCTTGACAGAAAATTATAGTTAAGTAGATATTTAAAGAAGATGAATTATTCTACTATAAAGGCTTCAATCTACTATTTCTTACTCAACGGGTAAACGTTTAAATTTAATCCGTTTTATTTAATTTGAATTAACTACACAGAGTTCAGTTTTTCAGGCGAGTATTCAACCATAGGCTATAATTTAAAACCAGCTGAAGCGAGGCTTAAAATGTTTCAAATTTCAAATGGAAGAAATTTATTGGTAAGAGGCTTCAAATACAAAAATGCTCTAAACATAGGGCTAATGAGGAGCTTTTTTTTTTTTTTAAATATGTGAATAAATTCTTTAAAATGAAATAAAGAGGGCACTATATTCAATTCAATTTGAAACGCTTTCAATTTCTAACATTTACAGTAAAAATTTTGCACTTACATCAAAATCGATCAATTTTGAACCAAATAATTAAATTTTTAGTGAAAAAATTGATATTTTGACAAAATATTTTAAATTATTATTCTTGTTGTTGTAGAAATTGAGAATTTTGCTATATTTGGTCCCAAACTGGTAGAGGAGGTGTTTATGTCCATTTCAATTTCAATTAATGGCGCGTCGAGAACATTTCGGAAGGGGTGACATACAGTCGTGCATTGTTGTTTGGCTGGATGGAAATACGGTGGAGAGCGAATAGTTACCGGTCGGCTTATGTTTAATCAATCGAATCAATAGAACTCTTATACACACCCCATGGGCGGTAAACCAAATTCAAAATGAAAAAGAAAACTCTCGGCAAAATTCTCAGTATAACAAATTATATTTTCTGGTTTCTTAGCATCAGGAACTTACAGGTTTCTTCCATTAGTAGTAGGGCTGAATTTCTATAGCCCATTTGGAACAAAAGTGAGATTTTTTTACGGGCAGCAGGGGTGGTTGGGGATGTCATGAACCAAATGCACGCTCGAACTCACCTTTGACCATTTGCGGAATAAATATTGCGCGAGAAGTCACCCCTTTTTCTAGGTTTCCGTTACTCTCACAAGGTACCATTAGTATTAAGACTAACTTTTCATAACCCAGACAGAACACTAGTGTAATTTACTAGTAGAATAGGTGGTGGGGATTTCAGGAACCAAATGCGTGCTCGAACAGTTCCCTCTAAACATGTGAAGTAATTATCGCGTGAGCAGTAAACCTTTCTGTAGGCTTCGGCGTCTGACGCAAAATTGAAAGCTCGAGCAGCGTTGCGCAGGCATACGGAAAGGATGCAATGATCGGATCAGATGATTTCGACTGGCGTTACTCGAGCGTGCAATGAATTTTAAGAGCGTGACGGAGTCTACAAAAAGGGTTTACTTCTCGCACGATATTTACGGCGCAAATTTTCGGACGTGACTGTTCAAGCAAGAAATTTATTCCTGACATCCACTACCACTAATCCTGCCTGTTAATACTACGTATGCTTCCTCTGGGCCACAGAAAGTCAGTTCTACTACTTTTCGTGCGATATTTACTGCGCAAATGATCAGAGATGACTCTTTGGGCGTGCATTTTGTTTCTTACATTCCCCATCACCAATCTTGCGCGTAAAAATGTCTCTATATTTCTCCGTCTGAGCTATAGAAATCTAGGCCTATTATTTATGAAGCAGTCCCTGTATTTTCCCTAAAATCATTTTCATGGTTTAGATGCAAAATTTAAATTAGTATTTGAACTCTAAATTGCAATACTAACTAGTAATTATTCCCAAAATAGACGTAGCATGCTGTTTATAAATTAGATGAATAGTTTTAATAGAGTAGAGTCACAATAAAAACTACGTTCCGAAACAGTGTGTGTGTGTGTGAGGGGTAGGGGGGGAGGGGTGAAAGTAATATTTCGAACTCAGATGAAATTTAATTTTCTGATAAACTTTTAACAAAGTTTGTGAATGTTGCAAAACATTACCATGCAACGGAACAGTTCAATCATAACTAAAAAGGTTTGAAAACCACTTTAATATTTCGAACTTTACACTCTTCCTTCTATTTCCGTCTTTCTTAAAAGAATCCTCTTTTTTCTTCTGTTTTTAAAAAACTTACCCTTTTCCTTTTTTCGCTTCAGTGCCAACCTGATTATTAGAACCCAATAACAAAATCATAATATTTTTGATTAAAAAATCTATTATTATATGTTTTTGTTTGGAATTTATCTCGTTTACTTACCAATTCTACTATTTATTAAAAAATTTAATTAATTTGTTGCAATTTTCAAATATTTCTCTAAAAAGTAATATTTTAAACAGTTATCTATAATGGTAATTATTAATCATCTTTTGGGTTGATTTTTCCTTTTTTTTAATTCTATTTTTTTAAGATTCAGTATAATAGTTAAAAATTCATCTTTTTGGTTAAAATTTTAACTATTACATTTATGTAAAATTAATATTCTTGTCCGAAAAATCCTTTTTTGGGTTAAATGTTGAACTCTTTTTTTGGAAATATATATTATATTGTTAAGGTTTTAATTTATCAAGCTGAGAATGTATCTATTCCATTTTGGGTTGAGTTCATATATTTTTTGTTAGAAATTAAAATCCTTTGTGGTTGAAATATCAAATACATATTTCACTGAAATATGTATTTGAAAAACGTATTTTTTGGAAAATACGTTTTTGGGGGGAAAAAGTTCAACAATATGGTATAAAATTCGACCACTTTGCTAAAGCTTAACTTTTTGGAAAATTAAACTGAATTATAGATAATCCATCTTTGTGGCTATAATGTTCAACAATTTTGTTCGAAACTAATCAATTCTGTTGAAAATTCGTCTTCATTGGTAGACCACTAATCTTCTCGGTGGAAAATTCATCACCTTTCTGGAAGATTCAACTATTTTATTATCAATTAATTTTTTATTTTAAACTTAACTTTGTTGAAGGTTGAACAACCTTGTTAAGAATTGATCTTTTCAACGATTCATCTCTTTCGCTAAGAGTTTTTATTTTGTTGAAATTCGTTTTGTTTTTGGTTCGAATTGAATTTTTTATCTAGAACATCAATTACTGTTAACTACTGTTCTAATACACATTTTTTCCATGTTCTTAATGTACTACTCAGGGATACAGGGATATTTATAAACTCTTTATTTCTTTTCCAGATATATACACAGAGCTGTTATAAGGAATGAATTAGCCCGTGCAGGAATTTCCCCATCTTTCCCTATTTGAAGTTGGGTTCTGGTGGGGCCCCTATCAGAATATCTAGTCTAGAAAAAACTGGTTGGGCCTCTATCGGAATATCTAGTCTAGAAAAAACTGATGTGTGCCCTGTCAGGTTCTAGTGAAGAATTCCATGCTTTGTATAGGTATGGCAAATCTATCTGTGACTAATGGGGCCTTGACCAAAGAACTGATAAAATCTCATAGAGCCTAAAATAAAATTTGGAGGTTTTTCAAGGCTTCAGTATGCAAAAATAATGTTTTTATGAGTATTACACTTTAGGTTTAGGTTTAAATGCTCATAAGAAATTAAATGCTCTGTTCACTTTAAACAGTTGTAAAGTAGTCAACAATGGGAATAAACGAAATATTATGCTAAGAAAAATTTCATTCGATTAAATTTATTTACTTAAAACTGATTTTATTGATATTCATGTTGACAGTTTGTATATTTTAATTTAAATAATGTCGTATAATAATAAATATTAAATTAGAAAAAGAGAGCTTAAAATTTGGTGTTTTAGCTTTTTTAAGATGTAGGTTATGAGGATGACTTTTTCATCGAGTTTAAACTTGTCGGTATAGCTCAGTGGTTAAGACTCCCGACTGTTAGGCAATAGTTTTAGACATAGATATGTAGGTTCGATACCCCGTAACGCTAGAAATTCTATTTGTAATATAATCTTTAAGAATGAAATATATGTATTCACTTCAGACAGGACCATTAATATTTAAAGTAGAAATACTCGCAATTAATTAATGTTTATTTTTTAAATACCTTTTATGTCATATCGTTAGAGTATAGCAGTAATAGGTGTTAACATTAGCCAAAATGTTTAAATGAAATTTCAATTTTTGACAATATAAATGATATTCGGATCGTATACAGTCGTATGATGATGAACGGATAAAAGTACTGGCTGCCAGTAGCGTGACAGTGCCCTGTATGAGTCCCGCAGGGGCCCTTGTCTTAAATTGAATTGTAGGTGGCCTGATTCCCCTAGAACCCTACTAGAAAATCTAGTAGGGCCTCTGTGGACTCAGCGTCATGTTCTAGACGGGGCCTCGTCTGGTTTTTCCCGATAAGGCCTAAATAGCGACAGAGAACACTAGGCAGGGCCCCACTAGAGCCATTTTGAAATTTCTGCACGGGAGGTTCTACAGCTTAATATTTGTTTCTGTGTAGTTAATAGATGGCTTATGCATTAAGGGATATTTCTAAATTATTTAATTCGTTTCCAGGTATACAAAGTTGAGGTAATATAAAGTAAAACTTAGATAACACAGCTGAACATTTTTTTATGCGTAGTTTATGGATGGCTTATGAATACGGCCATATTTCAAAATTCCTTCGCCTACTTTCATAGATGCTTACGTTGAGCTGTTATAAGAAATAATTTGGATTTCACAACTTCACTTTTTTCTGTGTAGCTTATGGACGGCTTACGGATAGAAGGATTCTGAATTCTTTTGTTTATTTTCAGATATCGGTGTATTTTATGGATGGCATCTGAATCCTGGGATATTTTTGAAATTCTTTGTTGATTTCCAGATATACTTTGAGCTGTTTAATAGAACAATAAGGTTCACAGCTCAACTTTTTCTCATGTAGTTAAAGGCCGGCTACATTCTTTTGATAATTTTGATATATACATTAGGATGTTACGAAGAATAGGTTCCACGGCTCAGTATTTTCTCAGTATAGTTTATGGAAGGCTTAGGGTTGCAAGGATATTGATAAATTCTTTCGCGCTTTTCCATATATACATAGTTGCGCTAATATAAGAAAAATCTTAGGTTTTATAGCTCAAACTTTTCTCGTGTAGTTTATGGAAGGCTTGTAGATCCAGGGCTACTTCTAAATTGTTTCGTCTGATTTCAAATATACATACGTTCAGCTCAGGTTAGTAGAAACTTAGGTTTTACACCTAACCTTTTTTCCTGGAGTTAATGGTCGGCTACATTCTTTTGTTTATTTCCATATATACATTCAGCTGTTACGAGGAATAATTTAGGTTCTACGACTCAATATTCTTTTGGTGTCGTTTATGGACGGCTTATGGGGGCAGATATATTTATAAATTATTTCGTACGTTTTCAGATATACATATTTGAGTTGACATAAGAAAACACTAATGTTTTACAGCTCGAACTTTTTTATGTAGTTTATGGACAGCTTGTGGATTGAGGGATATTTTTAATTTTTTTTTCTCTACTTTCAGATATACATACATTACGCTCTGATAAGGAATAACTTAGGTTCCACAGCTCAAGTTTTTTTCTCTGTAGTTTGTGGACGGCTTTTGGATCCAGGGATACTTCTGAATTTTTTATTTGTTTCCAGATATACGCTGAGCTGTTACACGTGTAGGGAATAACTTGGGATTCACAGCTCGATTTTTTTTCGTGTGGTTTATTGACGGCTTATGGATTCCGAGACATTTTAAAATTCCTTTGTTTCTTTACAATATGTTATAGGAAAGAACTTAGCTTTTACATCTTGACTTTTTTCCGTCTAGTGTATGGTTCCAGGGTTATTTCTCAATTTTTGCTCTTCTTTCCAGATAAACGTTAAGCTGTTCGAAAGAATAACTTAGGTTTCACAATTTGACTTTTTTCATTGGTGTTTCATGGACGAATTATGGATCCGGGAATATTTTTTTATTCTTTTATTCTTTTTTAGATATATGATGAGCTGTGTTGTAGAATAATACAGGACCGAATCCATTTCGAATAAGGCTTGAAATAGCCGGATCTCTCGGGAAAAAAATATTTGGTTTTTAAGAGGAAACTACACAACTCCCACTTTTCTGCTTTGCGAAAAAAATTTTTTTAAAAAGTATTTCAAATGATTTATAAAATCGATAAAATAAAGATCTTGTATTAATTTCTGTAAATCTTGATTGAGGCTTTTAAACACACTTCAGAAAAAAATAATTCAGGTTAAAATTATTGTTTAAACGGTAGTTATATAGAAGTTTAGTTTTTCCTTTCTCTTTAGCGAAAAGTTACAATTCTTATTTAATCCTAATGATCAAGGCCTCATTTTATTCTTTGAATGATTTTTCAAATTTCTATTTCGCTTGATTTTATTAACAAAACTATTTAGAAATTATACACTTATTATTGTTAAAAATAATCATAGTTAAAATTTTAATTAACACCTCCCAATTTGAATTGTAGTCAGTCGTTCAAAGAATAATATGAGGTCTTAATCATTAGGATTAAATAAGAATTATAACCTTTCTCTAAAGAGAAAGCAAAAACTAAATATCAAAATAACTTCTGTTAGATAAATAATTTTGACTTGAATTATGTTTTCTATGTACACTCAGAAGCTTCCGTCAAGATTTTCAGAAATCAATGATAGATCTTTTTTTTTATTTTATCAGTCATTTAAAGATTTGCAACTTTTGAAATCGATTGTACGTAGCGTACATCCTAAGGATATTTTTTATTTCCTTTTTGATTGCAAATTAACCAAATGGCAGCGCTTTAAAAAAAAAAGATTTTCTCAAAAAATCCTCCTATTAATTTTTTGAATTTGTTCTTTCATAATGAAGATATCTTGTAAGTTTGAGGCTTGCTCAATCACTTTTTTTCTGTGTAGTATATAAATGACTTATTGGTATAAAGATATTTCTACATTATTTTGTTTGCTTCCAGATATTGCATGCGTTGAGCTGTTAAAAAAATAACTTAGGTTTCACAGCTGAACTGCCTTTCCGTGTAGTTTATGGACGGCTCATGGATCTAGGGATATTTTTTAATTCTTTTTTTATTTTCAGATAAACGGTAAGACGTTATATAGAATAACTTAGATTTAACAGCTCAAAATTTTTGTCGTGTACTTAATGGCCAGTTTACGGATCCAGGGGTATTTCTAAATTCCTTCATTCACTACCAGATATGCATAGATTGAGTTGAAAAAAGAAATAACTTAGGTTTTACAGCTCGAATTTTTTCGATGTGTTTTATGGATGAGTTATGATTCTAGGGATATTTTTCAATTTTTTTACATTTCTAGATACATGTTGAGCTGCGGTATAGAATAAGTTAGGTTCACCTTTAAACTTTTTTTTCGTGCAGTTCATGACCTGGATATCTCTATATTCTTTTGTTCATTTTCATGCATACATTGAGCTGTTATCAGAAATAAATTTAGTTTCCAGAACTCAACATTTTTTTCAGTGTAGTTTACGGACGGTTTATGGTTGCAGGGATTTTTCAAATCTTTTCTGTTCGTTTCCAGACGTAGAGCTGTTGAAAGAAATAATTTGAGTCTTGTATCTTTATTTTTTTTACATGTAGTTTATAAATGTTTATACTAGGCAGTCTGATAAGTACCTGAAAATTCTAAGAGATGGCATTAGTATTCACTAATGTGAATCATTTTCGTCGAGCTTGATCCTTCAAATGACGCCTGTCAAAACTTCAGCCATTTATGTTTACGCATTTACAAGTTGCAGCACTGAGAAGCGACTAACCTCCGAGTTTTTTTTAATATGGAAAAATCTGAGTTTCGAGTTTTGATCAAACACTACTATCTTCGCAAGAAAACGATAGCCGAGACCAAGGCCAAGCTGGGTAAGTATTACCCGGACTCTGCACCGTCGATTGCAATGATTCATAAGTGGTTTACCGAGTTTCGTTGTGGCCGTACGAGCACAGTTGATGCTGAACGATCTGGGCGCCCAAAAAAGGTCACTACACCAGAAAATGTCGA
>NC_046663.1:43720854-43743634 GCF_010883055.1 Belonocnema kinseyi
GATGAAACCTGGATCCACTACTACACTCCTGAGTCAACGCAACAGGCAAAACAGTGGGTTCCACCGGACCAAAGTGCTCCGAAGCGTCCAAAAACGCAACAAGGGGTTGGAAAGGTTATGGCCTCAGTATTTTGGGTTGCACATGGCATAATATTCGTGGACTATCTTGAAAAAGGTAAAACCATAACCGGAGCATACTATTCATCATTATTAGACCGATTGAAAATCGAAATCGTCGACAAACCACCGCATTTGAAGAAGAAAAAACCGCTTTATCATCACGACAATGCGCCTGTTCATTCATGCTTAGTTGCACAAGCAAAATTGCATGAAATCGGCTTCGAATTGGTTCCTCAGCCACCGTATTCACCAGACCTGGCCCCCAGCGACTATTACTTGTTCCCTAACCTGAAGAGATGGCTTACCGGTAAGCGTTTTTACTCAAATGAGGAGCTCATAGCTGAAACTGAGGCGTATTTTGGAGACCCTCAGATCGAGTACTTTTCGGACGGTATCAAAAAGTTAGAAAATCGTTGGACTCGCTGTATCGACCTAAAAGGAGAGTACGTTGAAAAATAAAACCGACTTTGGCCAAAAAAACGTCTCCGTATTTCATTTTTCAGGGACTTATCAGACTTCCTAGTAGTTCCAAGGTTAGTTCTAAATTATTTCTCGTATTTCCAAATATACGTTGAGCTGTTATAGGGAACGAATTAGGTTCTATAGCTCAACATTGTTTTTTACATTTTATGGACGGTTTGTGGATCCGGGGATATTTGTAAATTCCTTTGTTTATTTATAGATACACATACATTCAGATCTTAAAAGAAATAACTTCGGTTCCACAGCTCATCTTTTTTCCCGCGTAGTTTATGGAGGGTCCTTCATTGAAAATCGAGTGCAAGTTAAGTACCATTGTAAATGTTGTAAATGTAATCAATTGCACCTGATTAACGTCAAATGCTCTTATTAGCTCTGTTAATTACGATATAAATGATTGCAATCTGTTTGACGCGTTATAGGAGTAGTGCTCTGCTGTTCAGTCACCTGCTCAGAAATTGCAATTTATAATTGATGGACACTGCCAGACACTGCAAACCTCGAGTAGAAACTTCAACTTGCTATAACCTGATTCCACTTGACGCTTACAGTAAACTACTCCTCTCTCGAGTACTTTCCTGTGGTTATCGACTTTTCAATTTAAATTTGATAGCGATTGCGTGGTGCATTTTAGACAATTTAAATATTAGGGTATCCCTTTGCAAATTCGACAGTCGGCAAGCCGACTGAATTCGGAAAGATTTTTTTTTGCAGTTTACCTCTTCCCTGGCTAAGCTTTCAGGCAAATGCGAGTACTTATAATAAAGTTGGATGCAGTCGCGTGTTATCACTGGATGTGCTTAACTTCATTACTGGTTTTAAGCTTACTTTTGTCAAGAAAAATTTGTACATGTCCAAATTCAGTGAAGTGAAGTCATCCGGTGAAAGAAACTACCTTAGTTTCAATAATAAGAGCATCTTAAAATAAATATAGTTATAAAAATTGGGTTTAATGCGAACCCGTTTCCCGATGATCATGGTGCCCTCCATTGATTTGTCATGAGGAAAAGACTGCTTATTCTGAATGTGTAATGTAAGGATATTCTAGATATATAGTCAAGTGAAAAATTACTTAATAATTACTTGATTTATGAAAATTGGCAAACAAAGGTCAATTGCTCGTTGTAACAAATTTTAGAAAAGAAACTTCTCCCTTAATAACAAAAAAATAGCTGCGGTTATAAACAATGATTTTAATTTAGTTATTTAGGTATTTGTATTTTTTCTTCTTCTTGAGGCAGAATTCTCAATTTTCATTTAATTTTCGTTGAAAAACCTCATTCTATTTTTCTCAAGGTTTTCACGATTTTATTTATTACGTTTTCATGGAAATTATTTTATTGAAAATCATAGGTACAACTAAATTTCATAAGTCATTTTTTAAGTTAAAAAATTTGTCTGATAATATTAAATAAAAACGTTATAAATTAAATCGTCAAGAACCCTTCGTGAAATAAAATTGAATAAAAAGTACGCCTTTCGCTTACTTTGTTTTTATTTAAAATTAACATATTAATTGGCTAAAAATTCAACTCTGGTTAAAATTTCATGTTTATTTTTTTAATTCATCTTTTGGTTGAGAAGTCATCCTATTCCTGTACGGTTAAACTTCACTGTGAAAAAGTTATTTTCGTCTGTTTAAAAAATGTTCATTATAATTAGAAATTCAGTCTTTTTATTCGAAAATTCAAATATTTTGCTGAAATTTGATATTTAGGTTTTTTTTTTTGTTTTGAAGTCGTTGTTTTTAGCAGAAAATTAAACTTCTTGGTTAGAAATTCATTATTTTTAAAAATTAAACTTTTTGATAGAAATTTCAAATACTTGACTGAAAATGCGTCTTTTTTGGTAAACTGGCCAGCTTGTTATTTTCAATTAAGATCTTAATTGACATTTTATCATAATTTTTTAAATGAAAACTTATCTTGTTGGTTAATAGTTCAACGAGCTAGTTGAAGGTTGACATTCCTTGTTGAAAGTGTTTTTTTTGTTTGTTTGAGGATTTTCCTTTTCAGTTAAAACTTTCCTTATTTTGTTAACAGTTTGTACTTTTGGTTGAAAATTTTTTGTTTATTTCTGTTTCGTTTGTTTGTTAAAAATTAAACTTTAACTCAGAATGCAACTACTACCGCATTTCCGGTTGAAAAACTATCTTTCTCAGTTGAAAATATAACTATTTTCTTGAAAATTCATCATTTTGGTTGAAAATCCATTTTTTTTAAATTTTAAATTTATCTTTAGAACTAAAAATGCAGCTATTTTATTTGGTTTGAAAATTTAAATTTTTTAGATAAAAATTCATTTTTTTGGTATAAAATTCAAATATTTGATTAGAACTTCATCTATTTTGTTAAATGTTCCTCTTTTTCGGGCAAAAATTCAATTTCTCTGTTCAATGTGAAACTACTTTGGTAAAAATTAATTTTTTGTAGGTAAAGATTCATCGTTCAGGTTATAAATTTAACTCAAAGTTTTGAACTAGTCGTTTTTGTTGAAAATTAATTTTTTAAACTAAAAATATAACTATTTTAGATTTATTTGAATTTAACTGTTTTGCGAAATTCGAACTCGTTCAAAAAAATATACTTTGTAATTTTAACTTCATCTGTTGGGTTAGAAATTTCATTCTTTCGTTGTCTTTTTTTGTCCTTTGTTGGTTTTTGTTGAAAATTATTTTTTTTAATTGAAATTTTTGAAATTTTCTTTAAAAATTCGTCTTCTTTTGTTAGTCTTCTTAAATTGACGCATTTTCAGGAAACAAAATTATTTCGAAAATTTTTTATTGATTAAACAATGCAAATTATTTAAAAAAATCTTGCTACGACAAGCCTACGATGACCAAAACACCTCAAAAATTAAAAAGATTCCCAACAGTCAAAGAGCCAGATTAAGACCTCACGATTCCAAAAACTATTGTTTTGAAAATTTAGAGCCTAATTGATTGAAAAGTGTTGGCTAGTTCCTTCACGACGACGATGCACCTACCCATTCATCGCAGCTTATTCCGAAATTTTTGGTGAAACGCAGTCTTATAAAAACTCAACAGCTTTCACACAGTGCTGACCTGGTGATATATGATTTCTGGCTGTTTTCTAAGTTGAAGTATCCTCTAAAAGAAAAAAATATTTCAACAGGCAGAGGAAATGAAACATAATCCAACAAATCAGCTGTTAGATATTCCAAAAGCTGACTTTAAGGAGTCATTCCGAAAGTTTGACCAGAATTAACTTTTAGTCCTGGAAAAAAAACAAGGTTGGATACTTTTCGGACAGGCCTCGTATAAATAAGGATCACTTTATTGAGACATACGTGATATTTGACGGTTTCGTCTTCAGATATCGTGGAGCTAGATAACTGATCTAATTAGATCACAAGAAGATCAAGTCTGAGCTGCTCATCAGAACTCAGGTTTAATATATGTTGATACTGACATGCGGGAGGATAGAAACTGAGAGATTTGGATGAGCGTTGTCAACAACGGAAGGATTATCTTTAATGCTCTCTCGAAAGCCCGTACTTATCGAGTTCGCAAACTTGTTCTTCATCTTACAGAAAATCAGGTGATTACCCTGTGCATTCAGGCAAATTAACCAACTTAAATCAAGTTAACGTCTCTTCAGACTTATTGATTCCCTTCAACGTGACCTTAAGTTCAGTCAACTTTTTTCAATATCACTTAGCATTAAAGATACTTTTCAATAATTTTCCAATACTGGAATGTACTGAAATATTACAGATTGCAGTAGAAGCAAAAATAATTTTACGAAGTATTCAGCATTATTAAAAAAAGTTTTACGGCCTTTTTGTAATATTGGGAATATTTTAATTAATTAACCTTTTTTAACAGAAATTGCAGTTTATAAATCTTAGTTTTCTGGGAGCTGAATGTGTTTTATGAGCAAATCTCGTATTCATAAATAATTCAAGGGATTTATCAATCCACTTCTGCATCTTTTGCTACAAGTAATCTGATAATGAATGATATATTGAGGATTTAAAATAAAAATTAGTCATTAGCAAATTTCTTCTACAAGAATGCGCTTTCAAATAATTTTTAAGATAAGCGGCTTTTAAACTTTCCATGTTAAGTTTCATAGATCGCACGTTACATTGACCGCGATGTGAGAGTAGCTCAAGTCCTGCTTCCCAATTTTTTCGCATTTTTTATTCAAATTTTTTTTATGGAAACTGGCTATATTAAATTTTTTCAAATTATGCTAAAATTTTAATTTTTACCGATATTTTATCATTTTTACTACTTTTACTTCAAGAAGATTTATAAACAATCTTCATTCTTTTCATTCAATTAAAGGTATATATTTTTCTAAATATTAATTCCATTTGAGGTAAAAAATATAGTATAATAAGAGTCAAATGAGTATTGAAATGTAAAGAAATAGTATAGAAAATTATAAAATAGAAAAATATGAATAAAACCATTTTTCTATTAATAGCATAATACTTATATTTTGAAACTAGAGTCGCAAGACTGGCTTATCCTTGTAATATTTCCTTCGTAAGTGATAAAGGTAAAAAGCCGTTTATTTTATTTCGAAAAAAAGGATTGCAATAGAAAACAACCGATTAGGAAAATATTTAAAAAATGCCGATAGGAGGAATCGAGCCGGGACCTTCTGGTTAGAAACTCGGAGCGCTACCGCCTGATCTAACCCCAATTCATTATAGGTTAACATTTTTTGTTCAATTTCATTTTATAATTGCCTGAAATAAAATACTAAATATAAAACGTAAGATCTTAACAGACTTCACAGCCTAAGGTACTTCTCAAACAGGGGAAATAGAGTGATTTTTCTAGAAAAATAAGGAATAAATTATTTTAAATAAGAATTCAACTTAAAATATATTATATTTTCAGTATAATAGTTGAAATTTTAACCCAAAAAGATTAATTACGACAAAATTAGATTGGGTTTCAACCAAAAATAATTACTTTGAAAACAAATAGTGGAATTTTTAACAAATAGAAAAAAAATTTTAGACCAAAAATTGCATTTGCATTTAAATACTTAAACATTCAAGCAAAAGATACTATTTTTCAAACAAAATTGACGAATTAAAGAAAAAAATCAAATTTTAAATTAAAAATTTGCATGCTTAAAGAAATATTTGAATATTTAAGTTAGAAAAAAGCATTTTACAGAAGACAGTTGAATTTTAAACTAAGAAATGTGAATTTTCGAGCAAGAACTATTCTACAAAAAAATATTTCATCCCTAAGGGTTAATATTTAACGAAAGACTTAAAATTAAAAAAAGTAAAAATTTTAGCTAAAATGATAAATCATCAACAAAAACAAATTACATTTTTAACGAAAAACGTAATTTAATTTTAAAGCTGTTTAAATTTTAAAGAAGTAGTTGATTTTTTAACCAAAAATATTAATTTTTCATCAAAAAAAAAAAAAAAAAAACCAATTTAGAAGAACATGCATCAATTTTGGACCTTATTCTTGAATTCTCATCTAAAAATGGTCAGTGTTCTGCTATTAATATATAAATAAAATCTTCATTAAAAAAATTAATTAAAAAAAAAGTTTAATTGTTAATTGACGTAATTTAAATTGATATATTGCTAATTTCTATCATTTCAAGTTGAAATATAGAATTTGCAAAAAATAGATGTATTTTTAATGAAATATTTAAATTTTTAAACAAAAAGATGATTAATTTTCTTGCAAAAAGATTAATCTTCTGACCTGAAATTTTCTACCAGAAAATATAAATTTTTATTCCCGCGAAACGAATTTTCTATCTAAAAGCACCAAATTTTAACAAAACAGTTGAATATTAAAAAAAAGATCAGATTTAAAAAAATAACTGCATTTTTTAAATAGTCGAATTTGTAAAAATAGTTAAATTTCCAAAAAAAATAATGGGTGTACCACTGATAAAAAAAATTGAATTAAATATTTCATCTTGCAACCAAGCAGTTGCATTTTCAACCACAAAAATAATTTTGATAAAAAATACGAATGTGCAACAAAATACATTAATTTTTAATCAAAGATGAATTTTCAACTAAAAAGATTCAATTTTTAAGAAAACATGGAATGGATAAATTAGACAAGCAGTTGAATTTTAATACAAAAAAGATCAATTCTCAATGAAAAATGTCTTAGTTGAATCTTCAACAAAAAACGATGAGTTTTCAGTCAAAAACGGATATGTTAAATTTCAAGTTGAGAAAATTAATTTTTTACTTAAAACAACAGATTGAAATCTTCAACCAAGTAGTAGCATTTTGAACCAATCGATATGAATTCTGAACCAAAAATGGAAAGGAGATGAGTAGTGGGAAAGAGTGTAATATCTCTTTTCAGATGCTTCACATGTCAAATGAAATCACTCATTTTCCTTATTCATATTCATGTATTCTATGTGTGATATCACAGACTGCGTTACGCCCCCCCCGCCCTTCACTGTTAGTTTGATACACTTTTTGAACCAGACTTTATGAAAAGTTGTATCCCAAATGAAAATAAAATAAGAAAGCGTGAAACTATGTACGTCTATATTTTTGAATATTTCAACACCGGAAGTTTCAGTCAAAAGACTTGAAAAGAGTCTCGCTTTCCGTTTTAAATAAAACGTTTAGTTCTAGGTCAGAAACAGCAATCTCGACAGGGAATGGCAGGCAAAAGGTTGTTGTCGTTTATTGTTGTAAGAATATGGGCAATAGAAAAGTGAGTGAGCGAAGGATCGTCATGAATAAATCAACTGTCGTAAAATAAGCTCTGTTTGTACCATAACAGTAGACCTCCCTTTCCTCCTGCATTATGTTGCTTCGAAGCTTGTGCCGTACTAAAAATAAAGCATGATTCTAGTTTTCTCTATCACATACACATTTACTGGCAATCCAACTGAATCCGTATTGAGACTTGAATTCCATATTTTATATCACCAAGGAATTTTATCGTTCAACTTTTTTGATTAGAATCTTCTGTTTATGGAGATTGTATTGATACTTTGAGAAGGAACGGTGCGAGGTCTGTCCGGACGATGCTTAAATGTCTAACAACGTACACATCACATTTTAGACTGACGGAACAAAGGAATTGATGGGTAAAATTGAAAGACACCTGGATCCCCGAGATCGAAGAAAGAGCGCTAAATTGGGATCAACATCAAGGCAATGGTCACTGTTTTATCCAGCCAGGATGGTAAAAAGGTAAGATTGTAAACATAGAGGATTACCAAAATGTTTTTCATTACAAATTATTCAGCAATTTCTCATGAAGCCTTGTCTTATATAAGTTTGGCAGCCCCTCTAAATTCAGCTTTAGCTTCCAAAGATGAGTAATTTGACGGGGATATCATCCCAATTGGCCAGAATTATTTCTCATGTCTGGTTCATTACATGTTAGGATGCTTTCTGGACAGATATCGATTATTTAAAATAGAAATTGCTTTGGATAACAACATAATATTTTATCTTGGATGAGATTTACAGGGTTTGGATTCACGAAGCTGCTGACACTGTTTGAAATTTGTTCAAACTTTTGTACGATAAAATTATTCTGCTAGTATTGACAAAAAATTTCACTAATACTACTATTTTCTGAAATTGTTTGCTAACGCAACTGAGGAGTGAGCGAACAAAATGTTATAAATTCATCGCATAAGTTTATCATTATTCAAGGATATATTGCAATTTAAAATCCATTGATCGACATTAAATTTAAAATCGAATATTATGTATACTTAGTTGGGCCCTTAAATGAATATAATGCAATTTTTTAAAAATTAATACTTTAATGAAGTTGTTAACAAGACGAAAATAAACTTTTACACCTTAATGCAGTAAAGGCATGTGTGACTACAGTGGTTCAAAAATGAAAAAAAATTATTTTTGTGCTAAAGGGGAACGAGTTTACCCAATTGGATTCCAAATAACAAAATAGAAATATTATATTTTTACTTTTTTAAATTTGGTTTAAACTGGAAAGTTTTCGCTGTATAAGTAATTGTTTAAACAATTCAGAAAAATAAAAAATTGAACCAATTAACTTTAGAAATGAGAAATTGTTACGATAAGTGAATATTAATTCCCAAATTCCAGGGCATTCAGGGAATTCAAGAATTTAAGAGAATTTGGAAGATTAAAAAAATGCAGGGAATTCAAAGAATTCAAGGAATTCAGAAAATTAGAGGAATTCAGAGAATTAAAGGAATTCAGAGAATCCAAGTAATTCAAAGAATCCAAGGAATCCAGAGAATTCAAGGAATTCAGAGAATCTAAGGAATACAGAAAATTCAAGGAATTCAGAGAATTCAAGGAATTTAGAGGATTCGAGGAATTTAGAAAATTTAAGGAATTCAGAGTGTTCAAGGAATTTAGAGAATTGCAGGAATTTAGAGCATTCAAGAAACTCAGAGAATTCAAAGAATCCAGAGAATTTCAGGAATTCACAAACTTCAAGGAGTTCAAGGATTTCAGAAAATTAAAGGAATTTACAGAGTTCAGAGAATTCAAAGAATTCGAGGAATTCAGAGAGATAAAAAATTCATAGAATTCAAGGAAATCAGAGTTCCAAGAATTTAGAGAGTTACGAATATTCAAGGAATTGTAAAATCTTAGCGAATTAAAACAACTTAGAATATTCACTTATTTAGGGAATTCAAAAAATTCCAGACATTTGAGAAAAGTTCGAAAAATTAAGGAATTCACAAAATTTCAGATTTTTCAGAACATTAAGCGAATTCAAGGCATTCATAAAATTATGAGAATTGATGTAATTCAGAGAATTTAGTGGATTTAAGGAATTTAGAGAATTTAGGAACTTCAGACAGTTCAGGGAATTTCGGAATATTAAAAAAATTTAAGGGATTCAGAGAATTCAATGAATCTGTGATACTCAGAATATTTAAGGATTCCAAAGATTTCCGGATATTAAGGAAATTTATGATATTCGAGGAATTTACTTATTTCCGGGATTTAGAGAATTCAAAAGATTTCAGAGGATTTAGATCATTCATAGAATTTTAGGAGATCTAAAATTTAAAATAATGCAGGAAATTTGTAATATTGATAAATATCAAGTATTTTAGAGAATTAAAAATTTTAAAAGTAATTTAGCGGATTTTGGGAGATTTTAACTGCATCAAATAATAACCTCTGAATTTTGAAAATAGTTATGAAACTGATAAAAAATAAATGAAAAGCTACAATAATTTTATTATAAATATAGACATAAGAAAACATAATAAATTAAGAAGGTGAAAATCTCCAATCCTGGTTGAAATTGAATAAAAAATTGTAGTTTTATTAGATTTGAACAATTTTGTTATTATTATTATAAAAACATTTCTGTGTTGAAATGTTGTCACAGGCTTATACTGCCCAACATGTCGAAGGCATTTTTGATTAGAGTTTGATTATTTTATTTGACGGACAGACGTTTTTTTATATTGCAATCAAGTGGTCTGGTGAGAGCAGTTTGCCCAGGCGTATTGGACAAAGCCTGGTTTTTACCCCATCATTGACGGACTGGGTTGCCGTCAAGTACACGATGGGGGAACCTACAGCTTAAGGTGGGTTCCGAACCACCTGAAACTCGGTAAAGGTACATTGAAAAATGTGTAGAGGTACCGGCTCAGGGATTAAGTAAAACATCAAATATATTCATTTCCTCAATATTAATCTCCAATTGTTAATATTATTTTCTAGTACGGTATCAAAGATTTGAAATTGCGTGACAAAAAATTTCAAATATTATTAATGAAACATTATTATTTTTTCACACTTGTTTATTTATAAGTTTTGATAATAAAACGAATCAATTACACAAAATAGTAATAAAAAAAGCATATTTGCGAACAAAATTTATTTTACCAACGGAATTAATGAACTGCGAAAACCTGCAGATTATTATTGTTGATTGATATTACTTTTGGAAATTACATAATTAACCCTTGATGTGAATCTTGGACAGGCCTTATAATTAAAAATACATAAAATTGAATTGCGTATGACGCATTTTTTTATGTATTTAGAGGCACGTTCACATTTTGTTGTCTCGCGAACTATCTGTTAAAAAATTATGAATGCTCGGTATATACTAGCGGCGAATTGCTACCAAGAGAATTTTAGTCACATTTATAAAAAAATGAAACTGACTGTCACTGACAGTTCTCTGAAGAGTAAATCTCAACCTGTCTTTTTTTCGTCGAGCTGTTTTCTTTTTCGACGAGCCGGGTGGCGTCGCTATTCCGGCATCTGACCAAATTAACAAATTACCCCAACCGTCCGTCATTGACCATACATTTGCTTTTTTATCTTGGACACACTCCACCAATTTGCATGCAAATACACGTTACAATGTCGAAGCGGCCTCCCGAATACTTAATGAAATTTATTATCCCTCCATCCTCGAGAAATTCGTTTAAAAATATTTTCCTCTATTCGAATTTCATATTCCCCTCCCTCCATGAGCGTTCCGTGTCTTTTTGGTCAGTAATTCATTAAGAAAAAAAAAACATTACAAATGCTTCAAAAGCAGAAACAAGCTATCTCGGCTAAAATTATCAAATCGTTTTCTATTCTGTACCATTTTGTGGCCTGAATATTTTTGATGTGAAAGAAGGAAGAATGATATCTTTTCAGGTAAAATGAATCACAATATAATAAAGTTGTTGGTCTTGGTTTCTGTGATATATGGGCTTTCGCTTGATAATGTCGATTCTTTTATTCGGATTTATTTTGTGTGCGTAATAGCATGAAATCTGTAAACATTCGTAGTTGTCCTCAGTGGGCACCAAACAGGTGGTCCTTAGTCGGCACTTTTTTTCTTGCTTTTGTTCCTTTTTGTGTGTTATTTTATTTTGTTGTGTTTCAATTCAATGCCACTCGCCTCTTGTTTTTTTTTAGTTTATTTGTGTGTTGACTGCGTATTGCTTGTTTTTGGTAGATATCCTTTTATTTTCTGTGTTATCTCATTGACAATATTTTACATCTTTTTTCATTGAAAATGGTTCAAATTTGTTCATTTCCTATCAAAACTTACATAACCTGCCCTCTTTCTTGCATTTGAGCGGTAAAATTTTGGGCTGACTTAGGACCAGGGAGTGCCGGCTTAGGACCTCCATTTGAGAAATAACCAAAATGGACTTTTTCACTTTGCGCTGCATTACGATGGCAAAAATTACTCTACGCAGCTACGAATGAAATAGAATTGTACATAAAGGATCGTAATACCTGATCAAATATATTAAAGCGTCATTAAGCCCTGCTTACCATCTGTTTTAGACAAAAACTCTTACTGTGCCGATTTTGTACTACTCTCTCCTACAGGTTCTATAAATAGCGAAAAAGAGGTGAAGATGAGATTCCTAACAAAGCCAGAGTTATGGAAAGAAGAAACAGTGATACCCATAATAAAGAAAGGCAAAGGACGATTAAAGTTTATGGATGAGTGACTAATTCCAACATGGTGAAAAGTATATTTTAAAGTTTTATCAGAGAGATTGAAGAAGAAATTGAGGAAAAACAAAGCCTCTTAATAAGACATAGTTTAAAAGAGGAACGGGGTGATAGAAAGCATATATTTTCTGAATTATCTGGTGAATAAAATGATTGAAAGGAAAATAAGGCAAGTGATATCAATCTTCGTAGACTCTCTAATAAGAAATTTAAAATAGTATCAATAGTAGTACACATTTCGAAAAATAGTAGAAAAATATTTTTACGTATTTTTTATTCTATATCAACAATTACACTATTGGATCAATTCTTAAGTAAATTTTTTTGGGTGGTACCAAAAAGACTTTATTTATTTCTAAAATAGGTTTCCTATAAATTTTTCCTCTCAAGTTCATTTTTGCAAAAAAAATCCTTATATTTTTTAATTGACACTGGTAATGAATTTCTTACTCTGGATTACAAAAGATTAAAATTAATGTCTGCCAAAGTAAAATAGGAATTTCTTTTGACAAAAATGGACTTGAGAGACCTCTATATATTTTTTCTGAATGCGAGGAACATTTTAATATAAAAAAGAAATAATTTTTAGCGAAAAAAGTTTTGAAGAAATAAAACCTTATTTATACCATTAAAATAGATCTTCCATTAAATCGCGTAAAATTTGACCGAATCTCCTAAAATACCCTTAAATATTTTTAAATTCTTAAAAATCTTTTAATTTCTCCTGAAATTCAATGAAATTCTTAAAATTGATGAAATCCGAAAAAATCCTAAGAAATCCATTGGAATCACTTGAAATATTATCATTGATATCATGGATAACTTTTTGAAACCTTTGCAATTTTCTATTATCCTAAAAAATTTAGAAATCTTGTTAAAATTTTATAAAATTTTGTGTAAATCTCTAAACTTCTTAAATTCATCATTTGAAATTCCTTGAATATAAATTTAATTCAATTTATTCATTAGAGTTCTCTAGAAAAACGTGAGAACCTCTCGAAATTTTTGAAATCTCTTATAATAATTGAAAAATTAATAAAATCATCTAAATCTAGCGATATTCCTTAAAATACCTTAAAATATCGGTGAATTATTAAAATCCCTTAAAATATTTGGATATTTAATATAATTCATAATTCTTACGAAATTCCTTGATACACCTTTAAATCCCTTAAAATTTCTAAAATTGCTAGAAACCGCTAGAAATTTCGTTTAATTTGAGTTACCTTTTAAAGTTCATCAGGAATCCTTTGAAATCTTTGCAAATCCTAACAGATTTTTTTAAATCACTTGACATTTTTTTTTATCCATAAGAATTCCTAGAATTCCTTTAAAGTCTTTAGGAAACTTCAAAATCAATTAAAAAAAGTATAAATAATTTAAAAGCCCTTGAATATATTTTAAATCATACTTATCTATTAAAAATTATCTAAGGAAATGGTTTAAATGCCTAAACATCATTGAAATTCCTTGAAATTTTAGGATAATCAGTAAAGTCCTGAAATCTGATTAAATTTCTCAAAATTCCTTCAAATGCCTTAAAAAGTTTAAAATCGCTTGGAATGCCTTAAAAAGTTTAAAATCGCTAGGAATGCCTTAAAATTTTTGTTATATAATTTATGATCCAAACCTTACTAGCAATCCCATAAAATCATTAAAAATCTTAGATAATTCCCTGAAATCCCTTGGCATCTTTGGGAAACGTAATAATTCTGTAAAATTCCTTTAAATGTTTAGACTTTCTTTTTTAATTCATAAAAATATTTTTAATCTCTTAAAAATCGATAAAATCTTTAAAAAATAGTTTAAATAGTTTGGAAATCCGACATAATTTCTTCAAATCCTTTAAATTTTTTATAATATTTTAAAATTTAATAGTATTCTTTTCATTTTAATTGGAGTAAGTAAATAAAGCCGGTCGGGTGGTTTTTCGTTAAGCTATTAGTGACATTGAAAGACAAAATTTTTCTTCAGAAATACACGCAATATCAAATCATGTGTCACATTTATGATACGAGTAATTTAAAGGAATCTGTCTTATCATCAGAGATAGTTACCATCAATCAGTGCAGACACCTTCTTTACCACCGTGAAAATAGAAATCAACATATCGATCAAGTTAACTCTTCAAATAACAGAAAATACTTTTTAAAAAAATAAAATAAAAAATACAGAAAATACTATCTAGCCTGAAAGTGACGTTAAGTATTTTCTGTTATTTGATGAGTTAACTTGATCGATAGCCTGAAATCTATTTTCACGGTCGTGAAAAAGGTATCTACCCTGGTTGATAATAACTAGCTCTGATGATAATACAGATTCCATTAAATGATTTTTTTAGAATCTCGAAAGAGATAACAAGGTATTATAAAAGATTGTAAAGGATTGGAAAATAATTGCTCTAGATTGAATGATATGGCATATGATTACAGAGAATGTGTATTGCATGAGTAATATTGACCTCTGGACTGCTACTGTAAATAAATAAAAAGAAAAAATAGTTTGAGAATGTAAGAAAACAAAAGGATTACAATAAACGATTATTCAAGAGAGTAAGAGGAGGATTTAAAGGTCTTTGTCAATTCGATGACATTCACATTGACTGAAGTGGGGGATTCCCATTACTTAGTTCAAGCCCGTTCACGTTCACGTACGTCTCTGGAGTACGATATTCTCATTGGGATGATGCGCGGCTAAGTGGTTGTTACGTATACAGCGCACCTCTAGTCTATCAATCTTGATCTTGCTGCCTGCCTGAGGATACAATACAATCACTATGTAGAGTGCCTTGTCTAAAGAGACACAGACAGAAAGACAATCTTGCCACTCTACTGATTGCTTCTAATTATATATATAATATGTAAATCAAGATTAATGTTCTCGTTTGAAAATTATTTAAAAAGCCACTCCGGACGGAACAAAATTTGATCTGTCCAATTTATTTGAATTATTACATTTTTCAAAAAGGAAAAGAAAAATCCAAAAGTTTCTTCTATATATTTCTAAGAATTACTAGTAACAAAAACATTCTTTTAAAAATAATTTAGAAAAAGTTATAAAAATTATTATTGAACTTAATTGAAAGAAAACTTAAGATATTTATGAGTCAATCCTGCAGATCGGAAGGAAGAATAAGTTTAGTGTCTATTAAAAATTTTTCTTTAAAATTAAAATTAAACCTTTGAGATTTTCCAAGATTAAGTTAAACGTATCATAATCTTCCCTGCTTATTCCATTTTGTGCATTGTTTTTGTTTTTCCAATAATTATTCTGTTGTGCACATCTTTTTGAATAAAGTCAAAGGGAAAATTGTTAAAAAAATGAACTTGTTTACATGATTCAATATTTTTTTCATGGAAAACTGGATTTGATCATTAAAGGGATCTGTCAATAAAATTGTTTATAACTCCTATTTTGTTTTTTACTGATTGATTAATACTGAATCGTCGATTAAGAAAAGTCCATTTTTTTGAAAATTTCATTCCCTAATACCTAATTAACAATTTAAGTTGTAATAGGACAAAAAACTGATCCTATGAGATTTCCAAACTTTTGTTTGTAAAAACTATTATTGAGTTAAAAAAATAATGAATAAAGAACATATTTTTTAGCATCAATAAATTGTTTTTTGGGAATTTTAGTATTGATACAACGAATATTAATCTTTCTTCAGCCTGTGGAATTGTAAAAGCCCACAAAACTCACCGCCCTTTACGACCAGTTATTTTGATGTGATAATACATTCTGATCACATTTTTGTCCCTTTTGATGTAATAGCAATGTTTCCAAACACTTATTTTAAAAAAAGTTGTAATCGCGATAAAAAAATAGATTTTGATTACAATTCATATCGACATGACTAAAAGTTTGATAGTCGTCATAGATTCTTGGCCTAAAATCTTGCATAGTCCGAGAGTCAAGCTTTATATAGTCTAAATATAAAACTGTTTAGTTCAAAATCCAAAAGTGCAGTGAAAAATGATCTACATTTTATAGGGAAAATTTTCAGTTACATAACCCAATATTTCAAAAGTATTAAACATAAACTTTAATATTTATTTGAACTATTATTCTTTAGTTTATGAAATATCAAGAATTGTATTTATTTATGACAGATTCTTTTTTCGGTTCAAAATCAATATTTTTCTTAAAGATTCAATAATTTAGTTGAAACTTTTCTTCTTTCTTGTTTCAAAAATATTTATTGGTTAGAAGTTCAACTTGCTTGTTCAAGATTAGTTTCTTTTGATAGAAATTTGATCCTTTTTTATTTAAAATGCAACTGATTGGTTGCAAAATTTATTATTTTAATCACAATTAAACAACTGGAATTAAAAGTTGTCATTCTTTGTTCAAAATTCAAATCTTTCGTAGAATATTATTATCCTTTTTGCTTAAAAATAAAACTGTTTGCTCAAATTGAATCTTTTTTGTTTCTGGATTTAACAATTCGGGTAAAAATTCGATTTTTTATTTTGTATTCAACTTTTTTTTTCCAATTTATTTTTGTGTATGTAGAAATCAATTTCTTTTGTTAGAAATGTAACTATTTTGTATAAATATATAACTATTGCATTTTTTGTTGGAAAATAATTTTAATTTAAAAATTGAACTATTTGTTTTAAGTTGAACTACTTTGTTCAAAATTATTTTCTTCCTGATCATTTTAGTAGCAAATTCCTCTTTTTGGCTTGAAATTAAACTATTATGCTAAAAATTCATTTTTTCAATTTCTCATTTTTAAATTAGTTTTCTTGAATAAAAATATTTCTGTTTTATTTTTAGTTAGAAATTGATATATTAATTTTGAAAAATGATATTTTGTATTAGAGGATTATAATATAGTTTAAAATTGAATTAGAATTAATATGAACTGTTCCGAAACGCTATATTTTTTCATATTATTTTAAACAAAAATGCCTTTTGTCTTTGATTTCGGTAACTTTGATAGAGCCCTACTTTATCGTATACCATCAGAATTTAGAAATTAATTATAACAATGTTCAAAACAGTATTGGCCCAACAAATATAAAGCAATATAACACATTAATTTTGCAATTTATTAGCCTACGTGACTCTAAAGTCCTTTGATGTTACTGCCCGAGGAATCTTTTGTCATTAAAATGGAATTCTATTTGAAATCTATACATTCGATTTTGTCGAGTGACGGCACTCCACTATTATTGCCAGAGCAGATAAAAGTGCGTTGCTTTGAATAGAAACAGGAGTGGTTTTAAATGAATGAATTTTAATTTAATTCTGAAGAATCAGGCATGACAATGGCATCCGTGCATTAATTACGTAAAATATTTCAGGTGGGGGGTACGTAAACAATTTTCTAGGCTATTTTGCATGGGTGGGAGTTGTTACGCAATAAAAACCATTTCTGACTTAAAGTAATTTTTAGTCTGCAAATCACTAATGAAATTTAAAAAAATGTATCTAATACGAAGGTTTAATTCTTTTTGCATTCTGGTGCACGCTCCCTCTGCAAACTGGTGTACGCTCCCTCTGCGATCTCATGCTATCCCTTGCAATTATTTGCAATTCCTTGTAATCTTTTAGAATATCTTGCAATCCTTCCTTACGAAGAAAATATTATAAGAAATTCAGTATAGGCTAATGACAAAGTAGAAACACATCATTTATTTGTTTACCTAGCTTAAATTTCTAAATATGTCGTGAGCTTTTAAGGGATTCCAAAGTATTTGAACTAATGTTGACGTACTTCCATGGAATTTATAGCTTTTACTTGCATTTTGAGATTGTTCAAATATTTTCACGAATTTCAAGAAGTATCAAAACATTTCGAGGCATTGTAGAGGATTTTAAAGATTTTCAAACATTTTCGGAATTGTAAATTTAAAAATTAAGGTACGTAAAAAATTGTATAGGATTTTCAAAAATTTCAAGACAGTTCTAGTGAATTTGGGAAAATTAAAGGAATTAAGCTTGATTTGAAAGGAGTTTTAGTGATTTAAAATATTTCAAAGGACTTTTAAGTAAATTAGAAAATATCGCAAGACAAGGGTTTAAACGATTTACAGTGATTGAAACAAAATTAAATAAATGAGTCTAATTTAATTTGAATTTTAAAGAATTTCCAAAGATTTTAAGCGGTGTCTTAAGATTTAATACAAATTTGACGAAATTAAAAATATTTTAAAATATATTTATCATCTGTTTTCAATTGAGTAAAAATTTTCTCAAAGATTTTATATTTCAAGGGATTTTACAGGACCTTTTGTTTTTTTTTAAATATTCCAAGAAATTTAAAGTTAACTTTGAAATGTAAATGAAATGAAAGGCAATTTTAAGGAATTTTAATAACATTTATAAGGGATTTAACCCATTTTTTGAATTACTCGAATGAATAAGTTTAATTTAAATTATATGCAAGGTCTTTAAAATAATTTCTACTTTTTAAAATTAAATTATAAGTTTTTCAAGGACTTTAAGGCATCTTAAGGGATTCTAGCAGGTTTTAAAAGGAATAAAAAATTTCAGCGTCCTTCAAATATCCAAATACTTTAAAGGGTTTTCAAGGCGTTTCAAGGAATTTTACAATAATTAAGGATTTTCTTGAATGTTTAAGATTTTTAAGAACGGATTTGAAAGGATTCAAACGGATTAAAAAAATAATAATTTAGAGATTTCAGAGAGTTTTGTAGGATTCCCAAATATTTCAAAGGATTTCGAGAGAACTTTGGAAAATGAATGAAATTTCATTGTTAGTCAAGGGATGTTTGAGTAATTTCAACTAATTTCACAAGATTGAAAAGTTTTATTAACTCTTTAAAAAATTCCACAGATTTCAACGAATTGTAAGGGATTTTGAAAGGATTTTAAGAAATATACAATTTTTGTATAATTTTCAAATGTTTTAAAAGATTTATAGAGAACTATGGAAAATAAATAAAATTTTATGAAATAAAACGAAATTGCACAAGATTTAAAGATTTGGTTAAATTTCCAAAAGAATTTCGATGAAATTGAAATATTTTTAGCTATATAAAAATGTTTTTTTAGATAATTTTAAGAAATAAGTTTAGGTTAACTGGAATTCAAGAGCTTTGAATGATTTATATTTTTTAAAATAGATTCTTACGTTTTTATACAATTTCAAGGGATTGTAAATAATTTTGAAGGATTTTAGAGAAATTAAAAAATAAATGTAATTTTCATAATTTTCATAAGATTCTTAGAACTTTTTAATAATTCCAGGTATTTTGAGGAATTGCGCAAGATTTACGGGATTTAAATAATTAATCTATGATTTTAAGGGATTTCAAAGATTTCTAAGGATTCCAAAGATTTTTTTAGACAACTTTGATAAATAGGTTTAATTTAAATGATATCAAAGGGTCGTTGAATGATTTATACTTTTTAAAAATGGATTTTCAGATTTTCCAAAGATTTCAACGGATTATTCTTTGCGATTTTACAGGTTTCCGGGAATCTTAAGGCATTTAAAGGTATTTCAAGGAATTACGCGAAATTCCGAGAATTTTATTATTCCTCTAAATATTTAAAGGGATTTCATGGGATTGAAGATTTTGAGTGATCATAACCATGGATTTTCTACCAAATAGTTAAATTTTTAACTAAAAAGGAAAAATTTTTGTCCCAAAATGGAATACTTAAACCTTCAAAAAATTTAACCAAAAAACGTATTTAAGAACAAATAGATATTCTTAAAAGATATAAACTAAAATGCTAAGCGATATTCCTCAACTACAGTTTAATAATAATAATAATAATAATAATAATAATAATAATAATAATAATTCAGTTTTCAATGTACCTTCACCGAGGTTCTGGTGATTCGGAACCCACCTTAAGCTGTAGGTCCCCCCCCATCGTGTACTTGACTGCAACCCAGACCGTCAATGATGGTGTAAAAACCAGGCTTTGTCCAATATGTCTGGGCAGACTGCTCTCATCAGATCACTTGATTGCATTATAAAAATGCGTCCGTGACTGATGATATATACCGGGACAGCCCCGTGAAAAAATGATCAAATAAAAAATCCAACTCTAACCAAAAATGCCTTCGACATGTTGGATGTTGGGCAGTATAAGCCTTGACAACATTTCCAATAGTATAATATAACATTTAAATCTCTTGAAAAATCTCAAACTTATATTTAAAGAATTAAAAAAAGTAATACGTCTTGAAAAAGAGGTTAGTATACCAATACCGTTCTTTAGGTTTAAATTTTTATTAGAAAATTGCAACATGTTTTAACTTGACATTTTACAGTTGTAAGTAGTTCAAGGCATTGTAAAATAAGAAATATGGTTAAGATAACACATAGAAAAAATCTCATATGAAAATTTCCTAGAGATTATTAATCTGAGAAAAAGACCTCAATTATGTTACGCAGATCCTTTAGTATATTGTCGACGTTTCGAGAGTGCATGCTTTCCTTATCAAGAAACAGGCATCCAATGTGAAAAATAAAACCTTAGAGATAAAAAATTGGAAAACCTAATATGTCGGCTGCAAGAAATCTTTTTTACAAAAAATCCTGTCTCTAAAATAGTTCTATGAAAAAAAAAAATATTGTAAATGTAGAAAAAAAATATAAACCAAAGGAAACGTACGATAAAGAGAAGTTAAGTTGAAAAATTAAAAAAATCCTTGACTTGTAATTTTTATATTCAAAATTTGATCATGGTACAAGGTGGTGAAGACCAATAATACAAAAGCAATAAAAGAGCCTTTAAAAATTCTTAACAAAAAAGGTAAGTTTGAATTTGAAAGAAGTGAGAAAACGGGCTTTCTGCTCCACATTGAAGTGTCATAGTACAAGTCAGAAATATAATGTTTCTTAAATTAATGATAAGAAAGATTTTAAGGTCAAAGTACCAAATTATTGTTGGAACAACTAATTTATATGGAATTAAAGATTAGTAAAATTATAAAAAATAATTATAATATGATTATCAGTTTCAATTACCAGTTTCAATCTGATGTGTCGCAATTAATTTATAATTCTTTGAATTGTTTCTTATGTGGAAAGTAATCTGCCATTCGGGCTTACGTAACATTTATCACAATTTATACAAACAATTGACTCTTATCTGAGAAAAAGAGAATCCCTCTCCGTCGCTCCGCTGGGAATTGAACCCAGGTCTACCGATTGCAGGTCGGGTGGTCTTACCACTAAGCTACTGGAGAGATCAGGAGATGAATTTTTTTCACATTTGTGCTAAACGGAAACATTTTTTATAATATCAGTCATAATATTTAAGAGATCTGTATTATCATCGGGGATAGTGATGGCCGATCAGATGAAGATACTAATCGCATTAATTAAAAATAGAAATTTATACCATCGACCTAAGATACCCTCCAAATTTAGAAAATTTTTCTTTTGATCTCTCCAGTAGCTTAGCGATAACAGCAAGCGATCGACAATCGGTAGACCTGGGTTCAATTCTCAGCGGAGCGAAGGAGAGGAATCTGTTTTTGCAGTTAAAATTCAAATTTTTAATTTTAGGAAAACGAAAAAATTCTTAATTTGAGGGGCATCAGAGGCAGTACGCTAGGAATCCGCATTAGAATCTGGATGCGTATTTTTTTTGCTGTGGTGAAGGATCTTCAAGTGATTTTATTTGATCATTAATATGTTTTTGAACAAATTCTTATGGATAATTATTAAGTGACAGAATATTTTTAACAAAAATGCCATCCACACACTACTCCTTTCCCCTGCCGAGTGAGTCACGCCTACCCCGAAAGGGAAATGGCTTAATGGTATAATAATAATAATAATAATAATAATAATATTAGACTTGTAAAAAGATTCATTTGATAGTTTGAATAAAGTGTCTTGCAGATTTTTTACAATAGTTATTTTATCCTCCTTTAATCTTTTGGCAAAATAGTCATAATATCATCAACATATCTGAAATATGTGTGAATTGATAAATGTGAATTTTTATTTACATTATACTCTAAATTTTGCATAAAGAGGCCAGATAAAGCTTCCTAGTGATTACAACATTTTCATTACGTTTCAGGTGAATTATGATTGACAAATTATGTTTCGTCAATAATATAATTATGAAAGCTTGGCGGAAAAAATTATGTGAATCACGAGTAATCTAAAATATAATCAAAATATCATAATCTCTAGGAAATACAAACAATGATAAATTATTTTTTGATAAAATAATGGTTTCCAAATACATTTTTTAAACAATGGTTTAACAAGAAGATTATGAGATAACAAGAAATTCTATATGACATTTAACGGTTTTTTCTGTATTGTATAGAAGGCCTGGATAATGCTTTGGCTTTAAATCAAAATAATTTGGCTGTTTTTAGTTACAATTTTAACATAAAAAAGGATAGAGACCTTAACAAAATTTATAAACTTACTTACCCATAAATTTAGTATTTTACAAACGTTTTGGAAAGGACATTTCATCATATTTATGCAACATTTATTTTTAATTTCGATTATGTGAAATAAATTCAAGAAATATTTTCATTGTTTGAATAAACTTTATTAATAAATAAAACTTATGTAAAAAATTGTTTAATTTATGTGACTTGCAGAAAATAACTCCCACATCCTCACGTTACAATAATAAATCTATAAACGTATCGCGGAATATATGTTACAAATGAATAAAATACGAGGGTGGATTGATAAGTTTCCGGCCTGACCAAGAAAAACAACGTTTTTAAGAATTTTTTTTTTTATTTCTCAACATAATCTCCTCCAAG
>NC_046663.1:43743734-43749403 GCF_010883055.1 Belonocnema kinseyi
CTATCTAAGGATGGTACTATAGAACGCCACCTCAAGGTAGGCCTAGTGGCGCCATCTCTTGGTCAGGCCGGAAACTTATCAATCCACCCTCGTATATAAATAGGTCGAGCTATACATTTAAAATTAATATCACTATAAAAGTTTAAACGTAATTACACAGATATATATTAATTTCAGGGTCGCCACAGATCAGGGAAAACCTGGACGCCAGGGAAAATAAGGCACTTTTGTTGGCTAGGCAAATTCAGAGATTTAGAAAAAATGTTAAAGGTCAGGAAATTTATGTAAAAAATATATTTTTTTAACTGTCAAGAATAATCAGGACTGCCACACATTCAATTTCAGTCACTTTTTTCCTAATCACTTTTTTGTGAGTTTTTAAGATAAAGGAACTACAGAAACTTTTTAAATTGAAATTACCAATTTAGTTACTTTTCTTTCGATTAATTAAGCCATCAGTTAAGCACTTATTGAATTCAGGTCAATACATATTTCTGAATTTTTAAATAATATTGTAGGTTTTTTTTATCTAAAGAATATTCAAAAATCTGTCAACACTTTAAAGGAATTCTAAAGAATTTAAAAGATTTTAAGGTATTTTGACAAATTTCAAGGAACTATCAAGAACTCTAAAAAGGTTCAAGGGAATATACAAATGTGAGGATACTTAAAAAAATGCAAGGAATTTCCAAGAGCATAACAGGTCAAAGGGATTCAAAACTATTTTTAACTAATTGAAATATATTGTGGTATTTGAAAATATTGAAAAAAAAACGTAAGTAATTTAATGGTATTTCAGAGAATTAGAATATTCTAATGATATTTTGAAAGAGTCCAAAAATATTTAAGCGGCTGCAATTTTTTTAAACAAATTTCGACGGATTTTAAATTATTTTAAAGGAATTGAAAATTTTCCATAGGGTTTTAAAGCATTTTCTTAATTTTCGTAAGATATGGGACGATTTTATAGAACTTATAACGTTCCAGGGTATTTTGAATAATTCAAACGACTTTCATAATATTTCCGAGGATTACAATGACTGTAAGGGGTTTTAAAAGTTATCAAAGTTTTTAAATAAATTTCCCTACATTTCAGAAGATATTCGGTTTCACGTTATTTTGCAGGATTTTATATTTTTTAATAGGATTTCGAAAAAACTCTTTCGCAAGAATTTAGGGATTTTGAAGATTTTTAAATATTTTAAGTTATTTTAAATCATTTTAAAGATTTTTGAATATTTAAAAATAATCTAAGTAATTTTTGATAGATTTAAATAATTTTAAAGGATTTAGAAAGATTTTTAAAATTTTTGAGTATCTTAGGATAGTTTAAAGATTATAAGGTATTTTTAGGATGTTCAAAGTATTTTAAGGAATTTTCCAAGGATTTGAATAATTCTGAGGGATTTAAAGGATTTGCTATGGTTCTTTAAAGAATTTCGGAACACGTTTAACGATTTTACAGGATTTTATAAGATTTCGCAGGATTTCAAACATTTTAAGGGATTTTCAAAGACCTTAAGGTATTTTAGTAAATTGTTCAGATTTTAGATGAATTAGAAAAAAAATTATTTACAAGCATTAGAGGATTTCTTACGATTTGAAATATTTTGAAGTATTACAAAATGTTTGAAAGAATTTTAGGATATTTTAAAGATTTTAAAGGGTTTGAGATAACTTAAGGCATATTTAAAAGATTTCAATCATTCGAAGGGATTTCAAAGCATGTTAAAGATTTTACTGCTATTTCAATAAATCCAAGGAATTGCCAAGAGCTATAAAAAGTTTTAACAGATTTTCAAAAAATGAAAAGAATTTTTAATATTTTTGGATATTTTAAAGTATTTTTAAATTTCAATCAATTTTCTATCATTTGAATGGCGCTAAAAATGGCTAAAAATTGTCTTAAAGGAATTTTTCATAAAAATTTCAGGATATCAGGAAATAAAACCATGTTTTATAGAATTCCACGCGATTTGATACTATTTTTAAGGATTTCATAGGATGTATTTACAAGAAGTAAAAGTTTTTAAAGTGTGTTGGAAATATTTCTACTTGCAATTTATGTCAATTCATTGGAGTCAGTCTTAATTCTTATTAATTTTTCGAATTTTCGTTTTAGTTTTTGTTTTATTTATCTTGAAGTTTTTGAAATACAAATTAAATTCTGAGTTGTTTCATCAAAATCTTTTAATTTGAATTGAATTTTTCTAGACTTATTTGAAACTTACTGAATTCAATGATTGATTTTTTTTATTAGCTTAAATCCACCTAAACTTTTTATTAATGTTATTCAATTCTACTAATTTCCATTAAGTTCCTCTAAATTTTCTAGAATTTTACTGAAATCAATCACATTTATTTCAATTATTGTCAATTTATTTGAAGTCTTTCAAATTTGACTTCAATTGTTTTGGCCTTGAGATTTGAATCTTTTTAAATTCAAAATTATACTGTGCCAGACCTGAGAATAATAAATTAAAAATTCATTTTCAATTAAAAATTGCTTAATTCCATTTATAGAAGATTCTATATTAGAAATTTGAAAAGACTAAAATTTGGTTCTTTAAATACTAATTGCCAGGTTATATGAAGAATTGTTGAAGGAAAAGTCGGGGCAACGTCATTGAATTACAAAAAATATGTTTTCCGGCCACTCTGATTGAAGAAATAATAATTTCATTCATTCATTCATAAATTGAACGAATTTAACAGATGCTTTAATTAATCTGATCAGCGGTATATGACAGATAATTGATGAAATATCTTGTTAAATGTATAGTCTCTTTATCACTGATTATTCGATCAGTTTGGGAAATTAACAAGTTCGATTTTTCCGTCGGATGAGCACCCTTTACCCTGGATGAACATTTTTACGAGAATAGAGATTAATATATTATGAATAGACTTTCAAATCACTTATTTCCCACGTAGCTTCTTTCCCTTTTAACTCTGTTTGAATTTCCTCGAGACTCTTCCCTTCAGTTTCAGGTACGTACAAATAAATGAGGTACGTCACGAACCAGGTTATTACAGAAAAACTCCAGAATGCCAAGTATGTCCCGTAGGATTTTTCTATTATCTACAATATAAATTCAATTTAGATTACTGAGATTCCCTTTATGATATAAAGAAACTTTTTTATACACACCTGATAGAATTCTACCACCACAACAGAGGCAACAGCATAATATAATGCGCAGAAAATGGCTGCAGGGACCTTGACCTCATTTGGAAATATTTCTCCGATATAAGCAATTGGCACAGGATTCAATGCTAGTCCATAGGAAACCACATAGATGACAATGCCACATATAGGAATCCAGCTAACACCCGAAAGATCGTATCCTTGTTCCTGCAAAGTGAAAAACATGGCCACCGTTGCCAAAGAAGAAGCAGCGACTGGAGCAGAAATCATAAGCAATTTTCTTTTTCCTGCAACCTTTACAGTTGCCACACAGATGCACCCAGCTAAAACTAACGCAAAGCCGGAAATTACTATAATAATATCCACTGAAACCTCATAACCAATTTTTTTGAAGGTATCAGCTTGATATGCTAAAATTGGCGCAGCTCCACTCAAAGTCAAGGCACTCATGAGAATGATAACCACACCGAAGGCTCTTCTGCACTCTGGTTTTCTGAAAACATCCTTCAGTGATTCTAGAAAGCTAATATCATCCTCCATTTCACTGTGAACTATCCTCTTTATTTCCTCCATTTCTTGATCAACATTTTTTTGGTTGAGTGCCCACTGAAGTGTTCTCTCTGCACTAGTTAGTCGATTTTTTCTTGTGAGATAAACGGCTGTTTCGGGCAACCAGATGAAAGAAAGAAGGAAAATGATGGGAACGAAAATCACCATCATGGATGATGTGAATCTTGAAAAATAGAGACCTATCGCATAAATGATGAGCATACCAATGTTGATCAACACAGCCATCATTGTAGTTAAAGGTCCTCTTGTTCGTTTGCTGGTGATCTCTCCAAGGTAGATAGGTGCCACTGAGTATGTGACACCACAACCGACACCCGCGAAAAGTCTCCCTATATAGATTGTCTTTATATTTGTAGCTAAACCTAAGAGTATCCAGCTGCAGATTTTGGGCACTGAAGCTGCTAAAAGGGTACCCTTTCTGCCTATCCTGTCCATCAGGAACAAAGGGAACAAGGATCCCACACCAACCCCTACGTAAAGGAAATTGATGAGCCATCCACTCTCGTGTTTTTCAATTTTCAGGGGGTCATCCTTCTCTAGTTTCGGAAGCATTGGTGTGCTCCAACCTTCGTGGAAACCACTGTCCATGATAAGAAGGTTGCCTGCATATTTGTTACAATTTTTCAATTTACGGTATCATTCATAAACTAAATTTTAAAGTCTGGTAAAGTTTAAATCCTTAAAAAATTCAATTTTTTAAAGCATATTATTGATGCATGATTTTTGGAAATACTTACACACAAGTCCAACGAGAACTTGTCGTAAAAGGGCGTAATCCATTTTGCAATATTATTGGTAGGTAAATTTAATTAAACACGATAGGGATAATGGAATTATCTGTGGCGTTGCAATTTCCTCGTGTCATCTCCTGTTCAAGCCAATATTTTCATAGTCCAATCTGAAAATTTACGTGTTATACTGTGCAAATTAATCTTACAGATCACTGTAGATCTGCATTTAATGTTATGAGGTTCGATCGTGTGAAATTTATGACCCTCGCAAATATTGTTTTGTTTATAATATTAATTTAATGATAATAAAATGGATATTAAAATATGTTTTCTTTTAATATAGTATCTTAATCCTTAAACGGACAAAACACCACTACCGGTACACTGCTTTTCAACGGCTAATAATTAAGACTATTCGATGCTAGAAAAAATTGAGACAAATATATTTTTATTGCTTAAGATCTCCTCTTTCCGACGGTGCCAATGAAATTCCTCAAAAAGTTTTCTTATTATCCCAAAATGCAGTTTAAACAAAAAAAAAACGTGATTTTTCGTGTCTATTTTTTTTTGTGAATCATTTTCCAAAGCTTTTCGAGTCTGTAATTAACCTGGAATCTCACTAAACAGGTGGAATAAATGTCTAAACTTTGAGAATCCATGGTTCAAAGATCGATTTTTCGTTTTAGTATTTTCAAGATGGCGTCTTAATGACAAAATTTTTGTGAAAACATTCATGAATTTTTTTACAATAAACGATGCGCTTTTCGGAAAAATCATCAAGAATAAAAAGTTTTTGTAATCAGCCAAGAAATACGCCTGAATTTTTTCGAAGCGTTTTGAGCAAAATTTTGGATTTTGCATATGAACAATTTTTGCAAAATTCAAAATTTTGCTCAAAATGCTCCGGAAAAATTCAGGCGTATTTGTCGGCTGATTACAAGAACTTTTTGTTCTTGACAAATTTTCCAAAAAGCGCATAGTTTTTCAATAAAAAATTTTCATAGTTCTAAGCATCGTGTAAGAGTAAAATGATTCACGAATATCTATCGTCCGTCTGCCGCAAATAAAGTTTACGTTGCCCAACTATCACCAACCTGGAGGTCGACGAATATCGATATTCTCTTTTTTTTTTAAGGGATTTTATATATTTTTTTTACATTTTTTAATTTTTTTTTATGGAGAATTTTTTTCATTTCAGATTTCAATCCGTTGAAATCATT
>NC_046663.1:43749503-43767060 GCF_010883055.1 Belonocnema kinseyi
ACCTAGTTTTGATTGCGACAAATATTTCCTGCTGATTTCTTTACAGAAATTTCCAGGGCAAACTTTTTCTTCGTTACTCCATGAAAAAACGTGATTTGGTTCATATTGTTTTTGAAATGCTGTGTAGTTATGGAAAACAGATCTATATGATGCATTCGGTCTGGGAAATTCCGATCCCGAATTCTCGTCATCTGATGAATCATCTCCATCAGAGCCAGAGTAATCTGGATTTGGTATGATGATACGTTCATCATTTTCATCGGAATCCCATTCCGATTCCGAGTTTGTTGCAATTTTTGAGGCTTTACGCTTTGGCATTTTTTTTGCTGGGTGTACTCGAAAATTCACAGGATGACAATGCGGTGAAGGTGTGGTTTGATGTCAGAGTGCAATAAAGGTTACGGAGTCGTTGGAAATTTTTTATTGAAAAACTATGCGCTTTTCGGAAAATTTTTCATGTTTTCACAAAAATTTTGCAATTAAGACGCCATTTTGAAAATGCTAAAACGAAAAATCGATCTTTGAACCATGGATTCTCAAAGTTTAGACATTTATTCCACCGGTTAGTGAGATTCCAGGTTAATTACAGACTCGAAAAGCTTTGGAAAATGGGTCACAAAAAAAAATAGGCACGAAAAATCACATTTTTTTTTGTTTAAACTGCATTTTGGGATAATAAACAAATTTTTTGAGGAATTTCATTGGCATCGTCGGAAAGAGGAGGTCTTATGCAATAAAAATATATGTGTCTCAATTTTATCTAGTGTCGAAGAGTATTAGTTATTGGCCGTTGAAAAGCAGTGTCCCGGTAGTGGCGTTTTGGCCGTTTAAGGGTTAAACCTAAATAATAATATATAAAAGAGACTTGGACGTCATGTGACTTCCAATGCAGAACTCAATATCAACTCTAAGGTCTATTGGTATACTTTTATCAAAGTTAACATGCCTTATCTCTGAACTAGTCAATCAAAAGTATCATTTCCTGCAAATCTTTAAACGGCTATCAGTTACATTTTTTGTATCATCATGATACAAATTATGTAATGAGCCTTGGCCATGACTTGATTTGCGTAAGCTTTTTTGAACTTATGACCCACATGAATGCTGATTCATTTTTTTTAAATTAGACCTGCACTCACATTCTTGGATTAAGAAAGTTGTATTTTTTTAGCAAAAATCTAATTCTGAAGATGTTCTACCTTAAGAAAATAGTCTACATTCAAAACTTTTTTTAACCTGTTTGAATGTTGTAAATTATTTTAACTTGAAATAAGCAAAATAAGATTTTTTAAATATTGTGTGTATATAATTAGTTGCCATTTTATCCAGAAAATTTATGAAATACAAGATGAAAGCAAAACAGTAGTACTATATTATTTTAAGATTTTTAGGTTTATAAAACAAGGTTTTACATCTGTTTTTAAACTCTCTATAATTAATTTTTAATGCGAGAAGATAATGTAGAAAAACTGTTGATTACGTTATAAACAAACTATTGAAAAAAATATAAAAGCCAGTGTTTTTAAACAATTTTACAAATTCGGCATAATTAATTATATAATAATTATTATTTAAACCACTTAAATTAAAAAAATTAAGTCTGGCTTTTTTTAATAAATGAGCCTCATTTTTTATACGGAATGACCTAATTGTATAAATAATAAATAATTGTCAATTCGAAGTGTATCGTCGCAAAGAGTCATCGAAAAGCTATCCTTAGTTGATTCTTTAAAAAAGTTGATATTTAAGAAAAAGTATCTAAACAGTTAATTTGTTTCAAAAAATTATTTAAACAATTGCAGAATTTCATATTTTTTTAATTAATCATAATAGGATATTAATATCTCTCATATGTTATACAAAAACTCTGGATTTTATTAAACTAAAGATTGCCAATCCCGAGAAATAACTTTTGTTTATTAATTTAACAGATTCCAAGGAGTTTTAAAGGATTTTAACTTACTTTAGAAATTGTTTAGGATTTTATAAAGTGCCGAAACTTTTAGAGTATTTTAAAAGTTTTTGGAATGTTTTATTTGGTTTAAAAATTCTCAAAATTTTTTAAGAAATTAAAAAAAAATGACAAATTTCAAAAAATCTACAAAATACAAGATAATTTAGGAGATTTTAAAATATTTCAAATCATTTATAGGCACTGTACCTGACCCACGTATTTTTATAAAGAGAGATATGTATAAATTCCAAGAGATTTTAAAAGCGTATCATAAATAATAAAGTATTCAAAAGTTTGTATAGAATTTTATGAAATAAAAAAAAAAGATTTAAAGGGATTTCCAGAATTTTAGTAATAATAAGAATACAAAGGGATTTTACATAATACAATGTACTGTAAACGATTTCGCGGAATTCCACGAGATTTAAAAACATTTTGTAAGAATTAAGCAGATTTAAAAAATCCTAATGGATTTTAAGATATGTTAAGGCATTTTACTTGATTTTTGTGAGTTTTTATAAATTTGAAGAAATTTTAAAGAATTTCAAAGAGTTTAGGATATTTATAAAAAATCCAAGGAGTTTATGTAGACTACAAAATTTTTCATGGATTTTAAAGTTATTTTTTATTTGTTTTATTTCGAAAGATTTAAAAGGTATCCAGAAATACAATAACATTTGAAAGATTTCAAGGTATTTCAACTGATATCTAGAAAATAAATGAAATAAATTCCAACTGACTTTTAGATATTTTTAAGGATTGATACAGATTTCAGGAAATTCAACATATTTTAAAAGAAATTATAAAATTTTAATGGATTTCCCACTGATTTCAGGAAATGTTAACAAATTTCAGGGGATTATAAAGAATCTCAAAGGATACCAAACCTACTTTAGAAATGAAGTTCAAAACAAAAGAGCCTCTAATCCTTTTTTAAATTATTTGGTCCCTACCTGTTCCCTCATCAGTCAAAAACCATTGGTTACATCTATAAAAAATATACAGATATGGTCGAAGAATGGTATACTCAAAATGAATAATGATGTAAGAAAGTTAATTATAATTTTAGATAGAAGACAGGTTACCTTATAAAGAGAGGCCATTAATTAAAAATCTATATGAAGAGAAATAAATTCTGATTAAAAAAACGGAAGGTTAATATGAAAAACTAACATACCTCGCATTAATTGAAAAACGAGAATAGGTCAGCGAGAGCAAAAAATACCATAAACTACAAACAACTTTATTTAGCAAATGATGATTTAAAGAAACAGTGTATTTCATAAATAAATATTGAGAAAAATGGTATGAAAAAATATATAAATAAGAGAAAAAGCCCGACATCTCCGTTCATAACGTAAAATGGAACTTTGATGAACAGAATTTTTTTTTATAATTGATAAAATTTTGTAAAGCGGTTTGTAAAAGTCGGACAATTAATCATTTATATATCTTGGATTAAAAATATTGGAATATGTAAATTACAACTGAAGAAACTGTTATGTAATCTGAAGGGATGAAACATACCTGAAATCTTCGTCAAATAATTGAAGTATTGGTGAACTGTTTGTGAAATCTTTTTAATCTATCCGAAATATTTTCAAAATATTTTAAATCTTTGTACAACCTTTTAAATGTTTAGGAAATTATTGCATGCTTTTCAAAATATTTGAAAATATTTGTAAAACATTTAAACTATTTGTGACATTATTTAAATCTTTTAGATATCATTGAAATCTTTGTGCAATATTTGAAATCCATCTAAAATCTTTGAGAAATCATTAAAATGTTTGTGAAATCTTTAGAAATATTTGGGAAATATTAGAAATATTTGATAATATTTGTCAAATTTTTGAAATCTTGATGAAATCCTTATGACATTATTGAAATCTTTGTGCACTCTTTGAAACCTATCTAAAATTTTTGTGAAATAATTCAAATCTTTTAAATCCATCCGAAATATTTGGAATTATTGGAAAATTATTGAAATCTGCGTGAAGTCTTTCCGATATTTTAGGAAATCTGGACAAAATATTCAAAATATTTTTGAAATATTTCGTTAATTTGTGTAAAAGGATTGAAATCATTTAGGTCTTTGTGAAATCTTTTGAATCTTTCTAAAATATTTACGAAATAACTTACTTCTTCAGGAAATCATTGAAATATTTGTGAAATCTTTGAAATATTTGATTATATTTATGAAATTAATGAAACCTTTTTGAAATCCTGGGGAAATCATTGAAATATTTTGAATCTACACGAAATTTTTCATAATATTTGAACTCTTTGGAAATGTGTCCAAAATATATGAAATATATTTGAAATCTTCAATAATATTTGTGAAATTATTGAAATATTTGAAAAATAATTGTAATATTATACAAAGGTAATCTTTGAGAAATACTTGTAATATTTCAGAATATTCGTGAAATTATGGAAATCTATGTGAAATAGCGAAAAATATAGTGAAAATAGTGAAGAAAAAATTTTTGGTAAGTCACTAAAATATTTGTTAAATCTTTGTGAATTACTTGGGAATCTTTGCGAAATATTTGAAACATTTGATTAGATTTATGAAATTCTGGGAAAATAATTGAAATCTTTGTGCTCTCTTTGAAATCTCTTTGAAATTTTTCTCAAATAATTGAAATCTTTTATATCTATTCGAAATTTTTTGTGAAAAAATTTGAAATCTTTTTAATTTTTTGGAAATCATTAAATTCATTGTAAAATATGTCTGAAATCTTTTCGTAATATTTTAAATATCTTAGAAATATCTCATAATATATGTAAAGTTATTGAAATCTTTGTGCAATCTTACAAATCTATCTGTAATTTTTATAAAATATCTTTAACTATCTTTAATTAAATCTTTTCGAAATATTTGAAATATTTAACATTTTTTGGAAATTATTCAAATCTTTAGAATGTCGGATAATAATCTTAAAATTTTTCAAATCCTTGTGAAATTTTTGTGAAATCATTGACATCTCTGTTCCCTCTTTAAAATCTATCTGAAATTTTCATAAAATATTTTTAATCTATCTTGGCAAGATATTTGAAATCTATTATATCTTTGTGAAATGATTAAAATCTTCAGAAATATTTCTGAAATCTCAGCGCAATATTTTAAATATTTTAAAAATATTTAATAATATTTGTGAAATAATTGAAATTATTGAGACGTCATTGAAGTCTTTGTGAGATCCTTTAATCTATCAAAAATCTTCAAAATAATTTAAAAATCTTTGAGAAATCATTAAAATCTTCCTGCAATTCTTAAATTGTTTAAATCTGTCTAAAATATTTGCAAAATAATAGGGATTTTTTTTTCAATCTTTGGAAAATCTTAAAAATCTTTGTGCCTTTTTGGAAATCTATTTGAAATGTTTGAAATATTTATTAAATCTTTGGGAAACAATTGAAATCTTCGTGAAATCTTGCTGACATTTTTTTAAATATTTTAAAATATTTGGTAATCTTTGTGACATTATTAAAATCTTTGTCAAATCTTTGGGAATTCGTTAAAGTCATTTAGATATATTTTATATCTAACCGAAATCTGTGCTCAATATTTTTAACTCTCGGGGATATCATTAAAATCTTTGTGCACTCTTTGAAATCGATCAGAAATCTTTGCGAAATAATAAATTGAAGTATTCGTGAAATTTTTTTAATTTATCCTAGATCGTTCACAATACTTGTAAAAAATTTTAATCTTTGGAAAATCGTTCAAATCTTTGTGGAATCTTTCTGAAAATTTTCCGAAATATATCAAATATTTTTGAAATGTTTAGTAGTATCTAAGAAATTTGTGAAAACTTTGGAAAAACATTGAAGTCTTTGTGAAATCTTATAAATCTATCTGAAATCTGTGCTGAATATTTGAAAACATTGAAAAATATTTAAAATCTTTGGGAAATTATTAAATTTTTTCAACGATCTTTGAAATATATCCGTAATCTTTGTGAAATAATTAAAGCCTTTGACATTTTTTTAAATCTATCTGAATCCTTTGTAAAATATTTGGAAAATTATGTTAATCTTTGTGAAATCTTTAGTAATATGAAAAAGGCTCCTATACTTCTGAAAAAGTCAATAGGCTTCTTGAAGAATAACCAAGTGCAATTTGCAAACTAATTTCTATTTCAATTAATTTTTGTGAAACAAATTTTAGAATCACGAAGATGAGAAAATCATCTTATGAAAGCAACTTTCCTCCCTAAAAAAAACTCTTTTTTATTTATAATTTTCAAAAGCAAGGAATTTTTGTATTAGTCGAAAAGGAAGATATTATATATTAAATTTTTAATTTAATTTAACCTTAAACCATTGTGAGAGACAGCGAAATTGATGTTATTAATTTCTAAATTAAAAATGTTAATCGATAAATTAAAGGACAGTATATTCTTGATCAGATTTGAAAAATAGTTAACCTCTCGAGTTTACGGTACCAAGCTCAAGCTGGAATAAAAAATTGCTGTGAATATTGTATAACATAATTCTGCACATGTTTAGGAGTATAAGAAGATCAATGTAAACTTTTTGTATACTTTTGGACCACTAGTCCGAAGAGTAATTAATTATGGCTATCCGTAACTGCGTTGCCAGTTGACAAGAACGTCGGAGGAGGCAAAGCCGACTATGTACTAACTAGATTTCCGTTTACATATCTCCTTGTTCGCGAGCAGGTACATAACAGGGAAGGCTATCTGTACGCATATCTACTTGAACTAGTGGGGTAACATATTGCACTGATCCCTAAACTAATATTTATGGGTGACACACCAAAAAATTTATTTAAATGAGATCAAAATCCAATTTAAAATCCTATTTAACGTCAAATAATCAATTTAATTGTGTAGGATTCCTGAAGAAGGTGGGGCTTTGTTAGGTTGCCTTCTCATTTTTTTTCCTCTTTTTTATTTTTGTACAAAAAGAAGAAATTTTTTCTTTTCTCTTTCAGAAAACTGTTTATCTTTTTTAAAATTGCAACAGAAACATTTTCTGGCGCTTGTCCAAATTTGGTCGTTAGATTCTTGATTTTAGTTTCAGAAATTATGGACATTAAAATTTATTTAATTGTAAAATCCTTTTACAAAATAATAGATTGAATTTTTAACTTCTTGGGAGCTGTTTAAAAACTGCGTCACGCTCTTTTGAACACTTTTTCCAACCCATCCCAAAAATTGTCTGAAAACACGGAAAATAGGGTATATTTCACGAAAAAAGAGACTAAACGGTAATGAATTATTTTTTCAAATTAATGTATTAAATTTATAAACCAAGAACTTTTCTAGATTAAAAGATAAATTTCAATTTGAAAAATATTTTAAAATATCGAACAAAAAAATTACGCTTCAACAAAATAGTCAAATTTTGAATAGAACAAACAAACTTTAAACTGAAAAGCAGAAATAAAAAAAGAAATAACGAATAGTAATCCGAAAGTTGCATTCATAATTAATTAGTCGAATTTTCAACAAAATAGTTGGTTTTACAACTTGGTAAGACAAGTGTTCAACCAAATTTTGAAAATTTTACATACAAAAAATTAACTTTTACCACAAGCCGTTGTATTTTTAACCAAACTAATTTTTAAAAAATAGTTGAATTTTCTACCCAAAAGTTAAATTTTCAAATAAGATGTTGTTACATTAACAAACAAAGAAATAAATATTTAAAAAACGAGTTATAATTTTAGTCGAGTAGTTCAATTTTAATTTAATAAAGATTAATTCTTATCGAACAATATAATGAGTTAGTATTTTATTCAAAAAAGACATTAATTTTAAACTAAAAACTGTCCAATTGAACAAATATACGAATTTTCAAGTAGATTGGTAAATTTATAATTAAAAGGTACAAATTTTTAACAAAACAATTGCATTTTCAAGCTAAAAGCGCGTTTCTTCAGAGGCCAGTTCAATATTCGACAAAGAAATATGAATTTTTGACAAAATAGTTCAATTAAAAAAAAGGAGTTGAATTTCTACACAAATAATTTTATTATTAAGCGAATCATCAAAACTTACTAAAAAACAATGAATATCCAAACAAATAGAATTTTTTTTAAAAATAATATTCTAATTATCAACTGAACAATTGAATTTATAATCAAGTAGAAGTAATTGAACTGCGCAATTCTATTTTCGATAATGTAGTTAAATTTTCAATGAAAAGAACGATACATTGTTTATGAAAAATATAATAATTTTTTAATTTAATTAAAAGAATATTTGAATTTCATACAGATCCATTCATCCAAAAATCCGAATTTTTAACAAAAAAGTTGAAGTTTAAATAAAAACTCATGAATTCTCATTAAGGTATTTGAACTTTTACTACATAGTTGATATTTTAACCAAGAAATATGAATTGCAACCCAAAATAAAATCTTTAATTTAAAATACAACTTTAAAAAATTGAATCTGTAAACAAAAAAGTTGAATTTTAAACTAAATAGTTGAATTGTCAACTAAAATGATAAATCATAAAAAATATTAATGAAAGTATTGCTTCTTTAAGCGAAGTACGTGAATTTTCAATTAAAATAGATTAAATCTCAACGACAAATGAAATTTATATTTCAATAAAAACAAAATTTTAGTTTTTAATCAAAAACATTCAAATTCACCCGAAAATATAAGTTTTCACGAAAAATTGAATATGGTTGATATTTTAACTCTGAAAAAGATTTTAATTTAAACAAAAATCAGGTTATTTCAATCAAAAAATATGAATCTTCAACAAAATAGTTTTTTGTTAAATGGAAAAGTATAATTTTTTAGAAGTTAGTTGAAGTTTCAATTCAGAAAGATAAATTTTTAGCTTTCCACCGAACAAATATAAAACTCAATTGAAAATCCAAAAAGACAAATTTTCAACAAAATAGTTAAATTTTTAACTGCTTAGTTGTATTTTTGATCTAAATAGATGAATTTTCAACCAAATAGTTGAATTTAAGAAAAAGAAAAATTAATTATCAAACAAACAGTTGCATTTACATCCGAATATATGTACTGTAAATTATCAATAAAATAAATCAATAAAATAAATAATGAATAATTGAAAATTAATTTTTAACAAATGATTTTAATTTTCAACCAAATGTTTGAATTTGCATCTAAGAACTATCAATTTTTTGTGAGAAATAGAACAAAAGAGTGATTCCCAGTTAAAAAAATGTATTTTCAAACAAAAATTTTAAAAATAGTTTAATCTTCAACCAATAAAATAATATTTCAACCAATTACTTCAATTTTTAACCAAATTGTTTGATTTTCAAGTAAAACCTATTAATTCTCCATGAAAATTTTTACATTAGTTTTGAACTAAAACATGATTTTAATTAAATTAATTAGAGAAAGAATTAAGTAATTAAAGAAAGGGGTAAAGAGGTGAAACATTCTAAAATAAAATGACTAATTTGAGTTTTTTCATCCATTTCAACAAAAATGTATTTAGATGCATATTTCGATGTGTTCGTTTCTTCTTTTCTCAACAATTACTACTTAGCTCCATACATTGCTCATTGGATCTATTGAATGCAACTCTGATGACCTTGAGTTATTCTTGAACCGGTTTGAGCCAATTAACTTTTTTTTTAATTCCTGACTTATAGATTCCTTGTCTGTTAGATCAGAAATGATTAGAAAAGTGTATGGAAATTTGCTAAATTAATCGAGGCAAAGATATTTAGATCATTTTAGTATATTATAAAATGAATTTCTTAATTTCTTAATCTGATAATTTGTACTTCTTAAGTATTTAATAGGAAAGAGTACTACAATTATTCATGGTTTTTTTAAAAAATCTATGAACTTCATTTTCGCTATAATTTAAAAGTTTATTGATATTGACAGTCAATTTGATTAAACTAACATTATGAATCGCGCGAGTGTAGTTTTTCGATTGGAAAGAAAAAATAATTTCTAACACATATTAGAAATTTGAAATAACAATTAATTTTTTGAGGTTTTTTATTAATTATTTTTCAGGTTACAAAAATATAATTTTTCTAAAGATTCCTGAGAAAATTGAGAATATTTTTTAAACATTTGAGGTATGTCAAATAAAAATTTCAATGTAAAAGATTAACGTTTTGTTAAAAGTAATTAATTAATTCATTCATCAAGTAATATGTTAAAAATTAATTTTATTAGTTGAAAATTAAGCTATTTTTCTGCTTTTTCTTTTTTTTCAGAAAATAGAGTTTTCCAATTGAAAATTACTCTAATATTCTATTTTTGGCTAAAAATTGATAGTTTATAGTTCGGTAGTAAAGTTATCTTCTTGATTGAAAATTTAACAGATTGTTTGAAAGTTGTACAATTCGTTAAAAAATAATTTTTTTTCGAGAATTTTACAATATTCTTGAAAATGAAATGGTTTTACTGAAAATTTTAGGTAAAACTATTTGGTTGTAAATTCAACTGAGTGGTTAAAAATTTAACTAGTGTGTTGAAATTTTTTTTTTGTATTAAGAATTTATATTGCATATTTTTTTGGCATAAGTGTTAGAAATTCATCTTGCTGCATTAAGAACTAAACTTCCTTCAACATTTTTTTCACTTAAGAAATTGAACTATTATGTTGAACATTCATATTTCTTGGTTGAATTCAACTGTGTTTTATTTATAATTAAAATCTTTTATTGGTGGAAATATCAAACATATTAAATTTTTTGTTGAGAAATAATGTTTTTTTCTTCAAAATTCAGTTACTTCGTTTAAAGTAGAACTACTTTTGTTAATTTTGTCCTCGACATTTTATAATTTTCTTTGAAAATCTTTCTTGGTTAAAAATTCAACTATGTGATTATAATTCAACATATTTAGTTGAAAATTCGTCGGGTTTGATTTATGTTTTTGTTGAAGATCCATTATTTTAGTTGAAAATTCAATTAGTAGGTTTTAAATGCATGAACTCGTTTTTTTTTTATGAAATTGGTTTTACAAAATCATAACATTTATCATCTAACTATGAATGTTGCTGAAAATTTTATGAAGTTCTTAACTGACAGGACTGGAATTAAAAAAACGAAATAATAATAAACGAATAATAAAAAAATTATGAATTTTGCTAAAAGTATTTTAAAGTTTCTAACTTAAAAAATTAATATCTAAAAAAGCGAAACTTTCTGAGAAAAAATGCCTTATTAATGCATTTGTTTAGTAAATTTGTTTATAATATTACCAATAATAATCTCAAGAAGAAATTTCCTTATCGTCATATTGCTTTTATCCAATTTTTTGTCATGTAACATAAAAAACGTAAAATTATTGACAATTGTAGAAAAAAGACTTTCAACAAATAATTTGTTTAACAAAACAATTTTTGTTTATTACATAATATTGTAACATCTTCAATTTTATGCTATAAAAATTAGACGGATTCCAGAATTTTGCTGTTATTGACGAGCACCGGACTCGACTGAACTACTTAATATAAATTAATGAAAAAATAACAATTTAATTTCTAGTGAAAAGCTTCTATTTAAAAAAATTATATTCCTTTATCATGATGAACTATATAGACCAATTTTAGGAAATTATTATGGAATACAAATTACATACGAATCAAGCTACATAATTCGCAAATTATAGGATCCATCCCTCTGATTAAATTAGAGATGAATCTGAATTAGCTAGTATAATTTGTAACGCGAAACAATCAGTAATCCGTTGTAATCCTTACCTTGCTTTGAATTACACACTCTCGCGATGGAATTATGTCACTACAATAGGATTGACTTTACCTTCAGATCAATCTTTCATCAGTTGAATAATTTTTTATATAAAGCTATTAAAAATCCTCGAAAATTTACAGAAAGGAAATCAAGTTGTTTCTTCTTATAATAATTATTCCACTTTTAGGAATAAATTTAGATATTAAATTTTGAATTAAAAAACAAATTTTTCGATGAAGCAACAAATAAGCGTTAATGTATAATGAAAGTTTATTTTCCTTGTGCGTTTATTAGTGCAATTATTTTATTTACTCATAAGCAAAATAAATGTTTCAAAAACAGAATTAATGCTAATATTTTGATTGTTCATTCTTGTAATTATCGCTTAACTATTAAAAATGATTAAAAATACATTTTTATTTTTGTTTAATATAAATAAAATCTTTTTAAACGGCCGTTTGTCAGCTATTATTTTCTTAACAAAAAGTACAATTTCTTAACCTAATATTTGGAAGGTATTAAACATTAACCTAAATATTTATTTAAACTATTAGGGGGAAAAGCCTTGCAATGGAAAATATATCCATTGCAAGGCTTTTCCCCCTTTTCCCGTTTTTCCAGAATTAAAAATCAAAATTAAAGTTGACTTTTTTTGGTATAAGAAATATACTTTTAAAAGTGGTATTGTTTGTTTGAAAATTTAATTATTTTGTTTAAAATTTAACAATTTAAAAAAAACTTTATCCTTTGTAGTTGGAGATATGTTTTGGCCAAAAAAATATTCTCTTGAAAATTCAACTATTTTATGACCACTCGTCCCTTCGGGTTGAAAATTAATTTTTTTTTCATAAGAACATAATCTTTTTTAATTTAATATTTAACTGCCTGGTTTAAAATAAACTTATATCTTTAAAATTCAGATTTTTGGGCCAGCAATTAATCTATTTTAGTTATTAATATAACTACTTGATTCAAAATGAATGTAATTCGTTAAAAATTTGTATTTTTTGGTAAAAAACTGATTCTCTTGGATAAAGATTAAACTATTTGTTTGAAAATTCATGTATTTTAATTTAAAATTAAAACTGTTTCGGCTGATATATCAACTAAAACATTTTTAGTTGAAAATTAAATTTTTAAAGTTAAAAACTCAACTCTTTGGTTGAAATCTGAAATTGTCCTTGAAAATTAATTTTTTGTTAAAGTATCATAATTTTAGTGGGAAATTTATCTCTCTGGTTGAAAATAGAACTAATTTGATAAAAAGTTATTTTTTTACTAACAATTAATATTTTTAAGTGAACGTTTACTTGGTTGGTTGAAAATCCAACTTTTTTGTAAAAAATTGATCTCTCTTGAAATTTTAACTACTCCGTGAAAAATTCAGCTGTTTCATGGGCATATTTTTCAAATTTTTAAATTACACAATTTTTGTTTGTCAGAAAATTTTCAGTATCGGATATTGCATAATTCGGAAATTTTCTGGTGGGAATTTAATTATTCGGAAATGGAAAATTTTGGTGAAATTTTAAACTCTCAGGTATTTTATTATTCAAGAATTGTTCAAGAAGGTATTTTTATATTTTTCTCATTTTATAATTTCGGGAAATTTCTGTTCGTAACTTTTTTCGGGAATTTAACAGTTTCAGAATATTCATTTATTTCTTATTTTTCAGTCATCTTCTGCAATCCTTATGAATTTCATCGAATTCTTTAAAAATTAAATAAACATTAAATACATTCATAATCCAAATTTGTCAATTTTATTCATTTTTCGTCACAGTTAAGGCTAGAAATGATTTACTTTTGGTCATTTTTTATTTTTCTAAAGTAAATAGTGATGTCACAGCACTAAAAAATGTAAAAATTGATAAAAAAAGATTATTTTATTTCGTTTGTAAAACATGCTTTATTAGTAATGTCACAAGAGTACAATGTTGGTGATTAAATATTAATATTTATAAATAAAAAAGCAGTCTGGGCAAAATCAGTTATAAGTAATGGAATTTAAAAAAGAACTTTTATAGCCGCCCGGAGGAAAGCCCTAATTACCATTTGTATAATACAATAACATATTTTACCGTTTATTTAGTTGTCAAGTAGAAAAATCCATTTGAAGAAAGCAGTCGTTTTTTTATTTTAATGTTTATGACCACCAGACGAAGCGGAAACTTGTTTCGAAATGTTTTTTTTCGCCATCAATGCATACGGCGATCCTTCAACTACAAGACTAATGAAGATTGTGTTCTTTGAAACTTAAAATGTGAAAGAATAAGCCGCGATGGGTAATAAGGCTGTTTGAAACAAAGCGATTACATAATCTTTACATTGAAACTCTTGATTCGCGGTAATAACCTAATTGTGACTTTATAGTACTTCTTACATTTTCCCTCAAATTTGGTGAAATACTTAAAAAAAATTTTTTTTTTGAAATTTTCTAGATACTGTGTCTATATATCTCAAATTTTTACAAGACTTTTTAAATTTTCTCGAGCAGCATATGAAAATTATATTATATAAACTAAAAGAAAAATATTAAATACATAATTATTCCAAATTTTTATTTTTTATTAAAACTTTTTTTTTCTTTTAAATTATAATTTGTCTATAATATATAATATATGATTCCATGTAGCTCTTTTCACCTTTTTCTTTGGAGTTTAAAAAAATTTGTAAATCATCATTTCCAAATAAGGAATTTTAATTCTGAAAACTTATTTCAAAAAGATAAAATTTAAAATGTAAACAATTGTTTGATAAGAAAAGCGACAATATTCCGTCCTTGACGTTTTGAAGACTTTTTTAAACAAATGTCAAAAGTATTCTTTTTATAATCCCTTTAAAATATCTTGTAAAATTATATTTATTTGTCTATTATCAAGGATTAACAAGTTTCTGCACTATAAATTTAGTCAATCATGGTTTGCATATAAGTAATTCTATCTGATGTTAAACTCTATTTATGAACGTTTCTAAACTAGATTTTTAAAGATTTTGAATAATTATATAAAATTTCAAAAATAATAAAAAAGTTAAAAAAATTCATTTTGAAAAAATAATTAAAAAGATTACAAATAGTAACAAAATATTTCTAAAAATGTAAAAAAAGAATCGGAAATTCTTTAAAACGATTTCTGGAATAATTGGAGTCAGTTTAAATTATATTTAACCATCAGAAGCCATACCCCTCTCCACTAACATAAAGGCCATACAGGTGCAAATCTGCGTTTTAGGATTTTAATAGATTTTACAGTCTTTTAATTTTAATTTAAATAACAATAAAAATTTATAATTTCAGGGTAAAATTTCTTCAGGAATATTAATATTTTATTAATTAAACAGTTAAACTGAATTATCACATTAAATGTAACAATTTTTAAATGAACCTTTTTAGCGAGATAGGGACATTTGAAATTTTTGCGTGACCGATTTTCACCAGTAAGGCCTCTGAGGGTTGAGAAATTTTGCAGAAAATAAAAATATTTTAAAACTTCGAGAAATTTATAAACCATCATAAAACATTCTTAAATCTTCTCTTAGAGTCAAGAATATTATCAATATAATTTAAAAGTCCATTATTTGATTAAAATATCATTATTAATCGCGCGCGTGTAGTTTAATTATTGATTAATTTGTTAATTTTATTTATTTACTCCTTTTAAAATAAATTTTTTAAAAACCTACCCTCTATACTCTTTATGTCTACCCCCTAGTGACTTTCTTATAAAAAAAAAATTAGTAATTTTTTTAATTGGTGGAATATCTACAATTCTAGCGAAAATTAAAATTCATTTTCTATTTTTAAAATTTTATTTATAAGGAAATATTTTTGTAAAAAGATTTCAAAGACATTTCAAATCATTTCCTCATATTTTGGAGAATAATGTAGAAGTTTTTAGTGCCAAATTATTCAATTATGCAGCATTACACAATAAAAGTAAACAATGCAAATAAGTTTAAGCAAGGCGTAGAAGTTTTTGAAACGTAAAAAATAATATTAAACTTAAAATGATTTTAACAAATTCAATACAAATCTACATTTTTGAAGATTTCAAACAAAATACTTAGAATCTTTTTAAGAACTTTGTCCATTTTTCACATATAGTAACCTAATAATTAATTAAGTTTCGCCAAAAAATATATTTTTAAACAAACCATTACTGTTTTTTTCTGACATTTTTTATTGTTTGTCCACTTTACACGCAGTGAAATAATAATTAATGCAAGGTACCAAAAATAGTTGTTTCACCAATTTATTAGTGTTTATAACTAATTTCTCTTTGATAACAGCTGAAAATTTTTTTTTTCTGAAATATTTAATTTTGATTTATCTTTTTAGTTATCAATAATTAATGGATCGCATTAAATGTAAATTTCTCTTGAAGAAGTTACGGTAGCCTTTTGTTCATCTTAATATCAATATTCAATCTTTATTTCTAACGTGCATTAGTTATTAACTCACTAAGTACAAAACCGAAAAAAAATGAAAAAATTTGGAAAAAACTCCAATTTTTCAGTAATCATGTAAGGAAATTTAATTATAAAATGTAATAAATTGTCTGAACAATTATGTTTCTTAACTCGCAATTATTATTACTTTATTAAGTAAATGAAAAGTTGAAAAAAGTGGAAAATTTCAGAAGAAAGGGCAGCTCTCTAGCTCTACTACAGAAGAAGGTATTTTCTAATAATAATAATTTGTTTAGGCAATTATGTTCATAAAATTTCAATCATTATTACCAAACTTTAGGTGAAGAGTGGACAAAAAGTTTAATACTTCAGACAAAACTGCAACTTTCTAACATTATTCAATGATGATGTTATTTAAAATAATAAATTATTTAAGCAATTAATTTTGTGAACTTCAACTATTTTCCTCACTTTTTAAATATTGGATAAAAAGTGTAAAATTAAAAAGAAACTGCAGTTTTCTACCAATATTTTAAAGAAAATTATTTAAAACAATAACGAATTGTTAAAAAATTTGTATTCGTTAGCAATTATTAAGTATTACCTCACTCCACTTAAAAATTGAACAAAAAGTGGGACATTTTAGAAAAAACCTCGACTTTCTAACTCTATTCTGAGATCAAATTTCTAAAAGCAATAATAAATTGTCTAAAAAATTTATGTAAACAATGGACAAGTGTTTAAGAATGGCTCTCTTCGACGAAGAGGGTGTGGATCTCGAAACAGTAAGGGTACGAAGGTTAGCGTTCGCAGATCATAAGGTTGTTACGGCAGAGTCTATCGAAGACCTACAAAGAATGTTGAATAAACTAGATGCAAGCATGAAGAGCATGGGCCTCAAAATTAACGCAAATAAAACAAAAACTATGGTGTTCGAAGGAAATAGTGAGAAAACGCTATGCAATATTTTATTAAATGATGAGAGAATTGAACAAGTTGATAAGTTCGTATACCTTGGTAGCTTATTTACTAGGGACGGGAAGATAGATGAGGAATTAGATAGACGAATGAATGAAGGTAAGAAGGTTATTGGTAGAGCAGGTCCCCTTATCAGAAGTAAAAATATATCAAATAAAGCTAAAATGGCAATACATAATGCTCTATTTATACCGACTGTACTATACGGTAGCGAGACATGGACTTATCAAGTAAAAGATAAGAGTAAAATTAACGCAATTGGCATGAGATTCATGCGCATAATAAGCGGGAAATCCCTAATGGACAAAGTAAGTAACGAGATAATTCTAAAAGAATGTGGCGCAGAAGAGACGCTAGTAGACACATGGGAAAGAAATCGGTTAAGATGGTTCGGACATGCTGAGAGAATGCCAAATGAACGGCTAACAAAACAAGTGTATCAAGGTAAAGTAAATGGCAACGTGCCCAGAGGTAGACCGCGGAAAGAATGGTTAGAATGTGTGAATGAGACCCTACTTAGAAGA
>NC_046663.1:43767160-43809256 GCF_010883055.1 Belonocnema kinseyi
CTGCCGAGTGAGTCACGTCTACCCCGAAAGGGAAATGGCTTAATGGTGTAATAATAATAATAATAATAATAATAATAATAATAATAATAATAATAATAATAAAGCAGTATCTTATATATTAGCAAGAATGTGCATAACAAGGTCACAAAAAATCATGATTCAAGGCAAAAAATTCGCAAAACTTATTTTTCACTAATGAAGTTTATTGGGATCCCAAAAATGAAACTAAGTGAGGAGAAATTTAACAAGTTAAATTTTATTCGTGTACTACGAATAATTGTTAAAATAAATTTTGATTTTTAACTCGATTTAGCTAGGATTAATAATTCTGAATAAAGTATGCAAAAAAACCTTTTTCTTATGGGTAATACGTCCTAAACTTCATGGGACTTTCGTTACATCTAAATATCATTGAAAAAATGTATTTATTTTTTCATGGATTCGATCAAATTTCCTGGCGATAAGCATGAAAAGTTTTTAAATGTGAGAAATGTATTTATTTGATGACGATATTTACCTGCTAAATGCTGAAGTCTTTTAAGTCATCAGTAAAGAAACTTTTGAAAGAACTCAACATAAAATTATCCATTACACTAAGGCACTAAATATCCATCTTTATGATTTGTAACCCAGAATTTCCGTCGCACATGGTCATTTTTGTTTCTCATAATCGAATAAAATTTGTTTTTCCGTTTTTATTTTCCTGGTAAGAAAGAAACGTTAGCTTGATTGCAGCATCGTTCTGCTGCACAGCACTCTTTCCAACGACAACGGCCGATGATGAATCGCAAGAAACTGCGGGAGTTATTTCGTGCCGTTCATAAATCTTATCGCGGAAGTGCTGAGAACTTAAACTATTTCCTCGCCCATTCAATGACACGTCGATAATTTAATGGTAACCTCGGAAACTGAAAAGAAAACTATTATAATTGCAGATGGAGAAATCGGTATGCGAAATCGAGTGCAGGCATCACAGTACTTAATTCTTTTTCCCTGCTGATCCTCCAACCTCCACTCTCCTGGCTTCCCACACTCAGTTTCCGAGAAGCGTATGCAAATGAATTTATTTACCGGACTAGCAGACACGAGTTTTAAATTTATTTTTTCTACCCTCTCTTGACAGAAGAGAATCTTGAAAATGAGATCAAAAGCCTAAAATTAAATGTTATCCTATAAACCTGAAATGTATGTTATGATGCTAATTAATAATTGAGCCAATATATTGCGAAATATTTTTTATTTTAATAAACCCTTATACTTTTACAGGTCTGTTTTAGACAAACTGGGTGTCAGAAAAACATGGGAATAATTTTTTTTAACAGGTATTTATTAAAATATACTGAAAAGAAAAAATATAGCGTGAACTCTCCCTTATTCCACGGATCAAAAAATGTAAACGTTCGGATATTTCCAGTCTGCAAAGCCTCACCACTACCGCGAGTCGTGAAATGATTTTGTGAAGTGACGTTTATTGGCTGACCTTGCCTTGTATCGATGTACGCGCTGTATCATGTGTGCGTCCTTGCATTTGAATTAGCATAAAAGACTTGAAATAAGTGAGAAAATCAAATTTGATAGAATTTTGTATTTTCATTTTTTTCAACCTAAATACGGCAGAATTTTATATTGCTAAATTAATTATTTAGGCTACTTAAGTATATGTGCATTGAGTCAAACCAATTGCGAGTTTATTTACAATATTTTCGAATACATAAAAAATCATATAATTGCAATTGCTAGTTTTATCATTATAAGTTTAAAAATTAAAGAAATTTGAATTTGATTCAAAATCAAATTTAAAATCGTATTTAATGTCCAATAATCAAGTTAATGTATAGAATTCCGGAAAATATAACCAAGAACCCAAAAACCAAATTTGGGCATTAACCATAAAATGTTGGTATTGTAATTTGTAAAAAGATCCGTTTAAAAAAATTAAAAGTTGACATATTATTACACGACAAAACCCAATCTTTTTCTGATAATTCTACTTTTGTTTAATATTATTTTTTACGATTGAAATAAAGAGTACTCTTCCATTCAAAAAATAATTTGTAAAAATTTTTCGATCTTTTTTTTAACGATTTGTTTTCGTATCTCGTGTAGTTTTTCCAAAAATCCATTTTTTTTAATAATGTGTTTTTTATCAAAAAATTTGAGTTTTAGAAAGCTTTTTCACAATTAAAAAAAACTAAGTGTCCTATCAAAAAACTAAATAAAACCAATTTGTACATCTTTTTTGGAAAAATAACTTTTTTTTCATTTTTGTCGCATTTCTTGACGTTTTACCGAAAATCCTATTTTTTAGATTTTTATTGTTATTCTTTACGATTTAAACACAAAAACGCGTCTTATAAAAAAATGATTAACCACGCATTTTTATACCTTTTTTGGATGAGCAATCGTTTGTCTTTTAATTTTCTTTAGTATCTTGCATAGTTTTACCGAAAAAAGATGTTTATCTATTTTTAATAGTATTTTTACGAGAAAAACATGTAATTTATAAAAAAATTTTCAATCAAATTTGTTCAAAATTTTTTTTTGTATCTTGTATAGTTTTGCTGAAAAAGAGATTTTTTGTTTTTAATAGAATTTTTAACGATTGAAGCAAAAAAATATGTGACTTATCAAAAAATATTTTTCACAAAATTAGTCCATCTTTTTTATATGAAGAATTTTTTCATGAACATTGTTTACATCTCTTACATAAATTTGACGAAAAATGTAGTTTATTTTTATTTTTAATAACATTCTTGACGATTTAAATGAAAAATATGTAACTTTATAAAAAAAATTTATCTGTTGATGTGAGTAATTTTGCTTCTTGAATTCTTTTTTTTTTGTATTTTCTATATTTTGGCAAAAAATTGAGTTTTTTAATTTTCGACAGCGTTTTTTATGATTAAAACCAAAAAATTTTAACTTATCAAAAAATGGTTTTAATAAAATTGGTATCAAATAACTAGAAAGTTATCAAATATTTTTTTAAACTTATTTTAAATTGTTCAAACAGTAATTTTTTGCAGTCATTCGTGAAAAGTTTCTATTTTTCTATATAAATAATATAGTTGATGAATGTAAGAAATAATCTTTCTTGTAACATCTTTGGAAATTACTCAAACAATCTTTATTTATATATTTTTTTCTCCAAATCGTGAAAAGTTAGTATTTTCGGAAATAGTTGATAAAACGAACGAATGTGAAATTTAATATTTTGTTTGTATAGGATATTTGTATAGGATATTTATGTGAAATTAACCATAACCTTGTTTCCATGTGAATAATAGGGATTAAATAAAACCCAATGTTTATGAACATATAAATAAACAACTGATTATCAGAAATCGTTGTTGCTGCACAACAAAAGGGAATTTTACGACTTATGAGAGAGCGTAATAAATAATAATCGATAAACTATGAATAAAATAAATCTAACAAAATCCTCTTGGTATTAAATAAGGAAATAAGTAATCAAGGCCTCAACAAACCTTTGATAACATATTTTTACGAGCATCGAATATAAAAATTACATTTTTTAAGTAATTCTTTAAGTAAAGTTCCAATATTTTTAATTCTCGTTAAAGATAACATGAAGTATGTTAGTAATATAAGAAGAGTCTTCTATTTCAATTTAGTTTTCCCTCGTGAAATTTAATATTATCAGGATACAATGTGCAATATTCCGCAGCTTACTACAAGAATTCTAATAAGGATAATATTATAATTTATGTAAACACTTCGATTACTAAATAACGTTTCATTTTTACGTTAGCAAACATAATCAAAATTCATAACATGTTTTATCGTTCAAGCATGTGAATTTATAAAATGATAATTAAACCCCAAAAATGTAAGTTTATATTCCCATATTATAAAGGTCATTATTATGCGTACATGTTTGATCACTTTATTACATTTTTTATTTTTATTAGAGTTTAATTGTTTCATGTGAATACCGCGTACTTTCCAAATGTCCTGTTTATTAAAATCATTCACGTGCGTCCAAAAATATATATTAGTATCAAAACGCAAGGAAAATAAACCGATTGATTTTTATTACTCATTGCGCGGTTTCCTGTGACTCGAAAACCTGCTTTGTCGATTTTTGTATCCTCCTTCTTTAAGGTCCTTCACCTGTATTTTTACCTTCACTTTACTGCGACGCAGTTCTTTCAAGAGTCATGCACAGTTTTTTTTATAAGTAAAAGTAAGATGATAAAAACGCAATGTAATGAACGAAAAGGAAAAAATAAGATTTAAATAGTCAAAAAATTTAAATTAGTTCATATGTCTACACAGTAAATGATAAATTTGTAATCACATTAAAAAAACAATGATTCAAGTTATGCCTTTGGAACAAACATGTTTTCAAGTGTGGAATCCCCCACATATTTATTGACGTCATTGCAGGGGATTTTTTGTACACTAAATTTATAATTCAACCATTTAGAGTTGCACTATTTTGTTTTTAAGTTTGAATAAACATTTAAATATATTGTGGTTTTTTTAACTAATGATTTCTAATAATAATTAAAAAATGATAATTATCTTACATTATGTTAATATGAAAGAGGATAATACAATTTGTATACAAATTTAATACATAAATTTAGTAAACGTTGAGAAAATCACAAATAAACAATAAAAATGTTCAATGGGGAATATTTAGTTTAGAAAATAATTTTTTTGCATCACTCAAATATATATTGTAAACGGGCAAAAATATATTCTTCTAAATAAATACAAAGTTTTTCCAAAAAGTATACATTTCAGAATTTGCAGTTCTCAGACTCACGATCCTATTGGCCTGTTTAAACAGTTATTTTAAATGAAGAAACTATTTTACTACTATTTTGAAAAAACTTGCTCCTTACACATATATTCGCTCTTTTCGCCGATTAGATCAAATAAGATATCCACCATTTCAATAATCAAAATTAAAAATGATTTCATGTTATTTGAAAATTTTAAAGAATTTTAAAATGGAATTTAAAAGAATGTAGCGTATTTTAAAATAATTGCGAGGAATTCAAAAAAAATGAAAAATTTCAAGAGGTTTTAGGCTTTAAATAAATACTGCATTTTTTAGGATTTCAAAGCTTTTGAAATCTTAAAATGAAAATCGAAGGATATTACAGATTTAAGATGTTTTATAGGATTTCACTCGAGATTTTAGGAATGATTAGGAATTTAAAAAGCTTAAGATATTTTAATCCTTTCTAGGGATTTTAAACAATTATGAAGAGTTGAGGATACTAAAACATTCCAAGGAATTGGGCAAGGTTTTTACATTTTTAAAGTCTTTCAAAGAAATTCTTAGAATATTAGTAAATCTTGATAGATTTTAAAATTTCCAAGGGATTTAGACAATTTCAAGGATTCTAGGAATAAAAAAGTGTCAAAGATTGCAAGGGATCATGAATAAACTTATCTAATTTAGAGGAGTTGTCCCGGTTTCAGAGAATTCCAAAGATTTTAAAATAATTGTAAAGAATTACGAAAAAAATTACAGATTTTAAGATTGTTTACAGGATTTTACTCGATTTATGTTGAATTACTACGAATTTCACAATATTTAAGGGATTTAAAAAATTTTTCAGCATTTCACAAGATTTTGAAAAATTTAGGATATTAAAAAATTTCTAAGAATTTTACGATATAAAAATAGCCTTGAGGAGTTTAAAAAATTTTTATAAGATTCTGAAAAACGTTAAAATATTTTTAAAAGGTATTCAGACTAGCAATGTTTTTTTAATTACAAGTAATTCCAACGTACTGCCAGAGGAATTTAAGAAAAAATGTAATTAAGTTAAATTTTAAGGGACATCTAGAAATTTATACGAATTTCAAGATTTAAGGGACTTTATGGGATTTTAGCACATTTTAAGGATTTATAGGATTTCCTAAGAAAATATAAGATTCCGAGGGATTTCTACAGATTTGAAGGCAACTTAAAGATTTCAAGTGATTTAAAGTTATTTAAGAATTTCAAGGGATTTTAAGGAATATAGTCTATTTTAAAAAAGGGTGCGAAGAATAAAACAAAATATCAAAAATTTTAAGGGATTTTAAAGGGTTTTATCTAATTTTTAGTGATTTTCAAGATTTAAAAAAATTTTTTAAATTCCATCATCAAATTTAAGAGATTTATAGAATTACGAAATAAATTTAAAAATTCCATGGTGTTTCCATGGTATTGAGGGATTTCAAAGATTTTCACTGATTAAAAAATATATATAATAACAATAATATCTAGTTCTACAGAAGTCTCACAGGATCGCAATTGAATTTGGAGTCAATTAAAGGCTTTCAACAAATTTCAAGGCTTTCAGGGTGTTTTAAAAAACGTGGTCAAATTTCACGTGATTTTAGAAGAGATGTATATTGCATACCAGGTAAATAAATAGTTAACCTCTCGATGTAATATTTAAGATATTGTTTAATACTATTTTCCTTCTATTTTTAAATTTTGTTGCTACTAGTGACATTATTTTCAAGTTTTTAAATGACTCCGAGGCTTGGAGATATATATTTCGACTTTGCTCTGTATTATTCTGCAGGCACCATACAATTTTTCAAAATAATTTCCTGATCTTGGCACAATTGATATGGTTTTAGTTTCATCACGATCCCAGAGGAGCCAGAAAATAATTTTTTTCGAAAATAAAAAACAAAAATCAATTTATAAAAAATATTTATTGAAGACCATGTAGAAGAAAAACTAAAATCAATTATAATCGAATAATAAGAAAATTTATAGTATCTATTGCCAAAACAACATAAAGTTATTAATAACAAATTGATAGTCTTTACCAGCAGATATTTTAGTTTAATAATAATAATAATAAAGCACCAATTCATTTCGAAATAGATTCAGTTCCACATTAAGATGAAAAAGATAAGATGCAAAGAGATTATCGCTGATGCTACTTGTTACTAATAGTTTTTCATTGTTAGGTTTTTGGGTTGCGAAAATTATTTTTTAAACACACAAAACAAAAAATTTATTATTTTAATATGCAAGTAGCAATTAGCATCAGCAATAATCTCTTCAGAGATATATTTAAACTTAACTAATTGTATCTTTCTACCTTGATAAGGAACTAGATCTGTTTCGAAAACCGAAAATGTTTAATCATTAATAAGAAACTAATCTCTCTACTGCTGAAGGCCTCAAATTTATTATTATATAATAACCAGTGAAAAGAAAATATTTTATAATTAAGTAATTAACTTTCTGCGGTAGAGAAATTAATTGTGGATGGAATGTCATATTGAGGGGACCCGTTCATTTTTTGGAACGGTAAAAATTAAGAGAGGTAAAATTTCAGAATGGGTTCTTATACTTAATGGTAAAACCTAAGAATAGAAAAAATTTGGAAAGAGCAATAAGTCGGAAATACAAAACTCTGAAAGGTATTACTTCGGAAACCAAAAAAGCGGAATGGGTCAAAATTCAGAAGCGTTAAAATTAGGAATATGTGAATATACGGAGAGGATAAATTCGGTAAGTAGAAACATTCGGAATTGTTAGTAAATGTACCTCTGAGCAGGTGTATAATTGTTTATTTATGGTAGCAAAAAAATGCTTATCACAGTGAATTTAAATATCATATCATAATAAATTTATGTTGTACGTTGAAAATTGTTTTTAAATTATATAATGATAAAAAATAATGATCTTTTCGTGAAAAAATTTAAAAGGACGAATAATATAAATTTATTATGGTATGATATTCAAATTTACTATGATAAAAATGTGTATGCTACCATAAATAAAAAATTATAGACTTGCTGATAGCAACATTTATTTACTATTCCGATTTTTTCTACATTCCGAATTTTTCCTCTCCGTATATTTACTTATTCCTAATCGTTCACTTTCCTAGTTTTAACGTTTCCGAATTTTTACCCATTCCGCTTCTTTGGTTTCCGAATAAACACTATTCAGAGTTTTAGATTTCTGATTTATTCCTTTTTTCGAATTTTTGGTATTCCTAAGTTTTATCATTATGTATTATAACCAATCCTGAAATTTTACCTTTCTTAAATTTTATTCGTTCCGAAAAATGAACGGGTCCCATATTGAGATGTCCTTGTTTGTTTTCGTATTGCCTCGCGTTTATCGGCAAATGCTCAATGCTCATGGCACGGTATTCGGGATAGCCGAATTCACTCTAGATAGCGCGCAGGAGTCCCCAAAGTATATTTGCATTTGCATTCGGTAATTAAACTCCTTACCAATTCCGAGGTACCTGCGGCTGGCTGGTCTTATCGGAGTTTCCCAACTAGTAGAAACGTACGTTTGACCATTTCAGCTTTTGCAAACAGTTCGGAAGAAGCGTGCCTGACAAGAGAATCTCAATTCTATCTTACTAGCCTTACAGCAGAACCACTATCTGTATTCAAATACACGTACGTGTACATTGTACTTTATGTTGTTCTTGTCACTCAAAACCAAAATCGAACGATAAATGTGAGAGCAGATGCAAATAAAGTATCTTTGATAGTAACGCGTTACTCGGAAAGTTACCTTTCTTGAGTAGGAGGTTTTCTTAACTAAGATTATAACATTTCGAGAACCATTCATTTTTTTCACTTAAATCGATTGAAACTGAACGTTTTCCATGTTATTATTTATCAATAATTTAAAGTTCGAGAATTCGAATTCCTCAATCATTCGAAAAATATTATGTGCACCGCTATTATAATAACCTATGTAACTCTGGTGATTGGCGAGTTCAAGAATCCGCGATGTTTCAAGGGAGTCGAATCTTTACCAACACTTTAGAAATACAATACTTAAACTTGTATTATAACTTTAATGTACGAAGACTAACCTTATAAAATTGATTGCACATTCCATAGAGACAATCGGAAATTTCATCTATTTGTGGATAATTGTCCGACTTCTCCAAAAGTTTTGAAGCAAACAGTAAAAACCGTGGATGTGGATTGCTTAAAACTGAATTGAATTAAAAATTGAAACCAATTTATCAGGAAATCATCAAGAAACTTAAAGTTAATTATTGAAACAAATTCATAAAAACATTACTCAAAGCTTAGGATGAAAAAACGGAGCTACCTGATTTGACTTGGTTGGATGCTATTTTAAATTTAAACAGAGCTTGGACTGATATCACAAGAAGAGGACAAACATTCTGCGGATAGTATTTCATAAGAGTCGACTGATCTACATAGAAGATTAGGAAACAGATGTGATTATTTAAATTTTATATAATTAAAATTATTATTGAAAATTTTATAATTTAAAAAATTTTTATAATTAAAAAAAAATTATTATTCATCAAAATAAATAAAATTGTATGAGGCGGAATAGGGCACATAAATAATAAATCTCAGTGATTTAAATAACTAAAAAACACTCTGAGCGAGCTTCACATAGTTTGAGAGACGGAAACGAACTGAGGTTTCCATGACGAATTCATTGCCGTCCTGGGCCTGGCATGGAAACAGGGCACGTACCCATCCTGACTCGCAGATTTCAGAGCCTTTATCATTTGCTTATAATATCAACGAAAAACATCGAACGAAATACGTGACATAAACAGACCGTCATAAAGTATAAGAAAGGAAATGAGTCCCGGCTCGAAATATTTAATAATGTTTTCTGGAACTATAACCAGAAATAGTTTTAAATAATTATTAAAAATAGCTACGAAGGTGGTCGCTACATTGTAAAATATAATAATAAAAATAATCGATTTATGGGTTTTATTTGAGGGATGAAAAAATATTAAAATAAATTAATAATTTTTATATGACATATTAATGTTATAAAATTAAATAATTTTTTTTCATTAGAAGTATTTATCTTTATATTAATTATACTATAAATGATTTAAAAGATCAATTTCTCGCAGGCTTGTTTCTAAACAAAGTGATTTTCCCGACACTATCTCAGCTGCTTTAGACTTGATTTAAAATTTCCATGAAGAAAAAGGTTAAGAGAAACAAAAGAAAATTACTAACTTTATTCATAAATCTGATATTCTCAGGATAACAAACTTATTTGTTAAAAATTAGTATTTTTAAGTAGAAAATTATGCTTCTTTGCTGTAAATTTATCTGTTTAGTTTGGGAATCAACTATTTTTTTTAAATTGATAGTTTTTGTTGAATTCAACTGGTTGAAATTTTTTGTCTATTTGCCAGTTGCTTTTTTGGCTGAAAATTCAACTATTATATTGAGAATGATATATATTTTAACTTTAAATCTTAGTAATTTAAGGATTTTCATATTGCAATATTGCATGTGCTCATTTCTACATCCTAATCGATCAAACTATTTGACATGTGATTTCAATAAGTTAGTGGCAAGAGATTCTCGATAGATATATGAGAGATTTTTTACATCTTAAGTCGTTTATAAGATTTCACGTATTCAGAAAAAAAATGAAAATTGCGAATCTTATTTTACAAATTCATAAAGTTGTACTTGAAAGGTTGTTTGCATCGCAATTGTTTTTCGTGACATTTTGGATGACATTTCAGTAACAGTTCAATTTTTCTTTTCCATATCATAGCTTAGAGAATTTTGTTACATCAAAATTAATAAACGAAGCGCCATTTATTTATTTAATTAAATTTTTTTATTAAAAATTTCGGAACTTTCAAGCTTCGATATTGTCGATTCGAAAACATTGAAATCGCAGTGCAAACTTGGTCTGATCTTAAAAGCACTTAAGCTTCGACGTTCGAAAAGTTAAAGATACCTGAGCAACTGCACTTTCCAAGTTTAAATCGTTTAAACTTCGACAGCACCAAAGCTCAGGCATATAAACTTCACTGGTTCGGACTTGTAAAGTGTTTAATTGCTGACGCGTTTGATTTGCGCGGTTAAATTAAACCCTTTGTTTAGCAGATGAATTTTTTGATCCAATATTTTCCCTAAAAGGTTTAAGCTCTGAAGAATAAAACATTTCTATTAACTTTTTGTTCATTAAAATTAAAATCATGATGGAATTTTCATATTGGAATATTAATTTTAATTTCCTAGCTAAGAAAATCAGAGTCAGGGTTATTCCTTCATAATGATTGTATACGTGATACGCCCTGCGTAGAAACTTAGATAGTTAATGAGTAACAATGCTTTTGAAGGCACTCGAGCATGAAGGTCTATAATAGCAAATATGCTTCTTTCCTTTTCGATTCATTTGCTAATTTATAGGCCTCGTTTCTATATTTGAAATTAATAGCAACATGAATTTTTTTATAATTATTAAAACAATACTTAATTGTAATTAATTATGGCCAAAGAAGGTATTAGCTGCTAGAAAAAAGAATTTTCTTTTTTAAAGATATTCCTTTCTATATCTGGAAATAAAATCTTTTGCTTTACAGTTGATCAACTTTATTCTGAAATTGGATCGGAATGATATGCAATGCATCAGAATACCCCGATTTTCAAGATAAATTGACGCTCATGAATCTTCATGATTAGCAATTGTCGAGTATAATTTTTTTATCAGATTCAACTCATGACTGTCTGCACGCACATTGAAATTTAAAAATTGAGCTTTCAAAGAAATTTCCTCAATTTTGTTTACTAAAAAAACACTTAGTTTTAACAAATCCTTGAGCTACCTAAATCTAACCAAAAAATCCAAAGTCTTAGGTATTTTTAGTCCAAAATAGAAAAATTGGAAACTTTTTCTCTCCTTGTAATTCAAATTTAAAAAATTCTGTTGGTCCTAGGAAACTTAATGCACTTTTTTAATCTCCTTTGCAAAAGATAATACTTGTTTGGATAAAAATTCATCTCTTTGGTTAATAATAGAACTATTATGTTGAAAATTCGTTGCTTTTTGATTAAATATTAATTTTTCTAACAAAAAATGTGAATATTCTATTTTTGATTAAAAATTTATCTTTTCTAGTTAAAATTTCAACTATTTGTTTGAAAATTCAACTACTTAGTTAATTAGTTTTTTGTATTGAAAATTAATTTTTTGAAATATGAAACTAATCATTAAATTTTTCTAAATATAACTATTTGTTTGAAGATTTACTTTTTTTATTTGAAAATAAACTTCAGTTTGAGCCATCTTCGAGGACAATCGATCTAAAAGAAAATATTCCAGGATAGGAATACAAATTATAAAATTTCAATTCTTGATAAATAAAAATCATCATTATACTAGAGCCAAATTTATTTTTTTATTAAACGCCTGTATTCAATTACTTACAATTCGATCGTTCTCTGAAACATTCGGTCTAAAAGAAAAAAGTTCCAGCATAGTGGGCTAAATATGAAGTGTCTAAATTATTTTTATTTTTCAGTGTTTGATAAGCTTCAAATATAATTGACATAAAAAATGTATTCTTTGATAAAGACATACAGGCCAATACCCTTAATTTGAGCCATCTTCTAAGACAATTGATCCAAAAAAAAGGTTCCAGCATAGCGGTCCAGAACATAAAATTTCCTTATTGTTGTCTTTTCTTAGTCCGCCACAACAATAGAAGATCAGTATGACATAGAAAATTTTATTTTGTGTTGCACTTTTAAATGCTAATGCCTTCAATTTACGCTATCATATAATAAAATTACAATATCTTTAGAGTATAATAAATGATAATTTTTATCTGAAGTTGAGGATCAGGATGATATATTTCCAGCGGGTTGGTATCTCGAGATTTACTATGTGTTAGTTTGATTCCAATTTAGATAATTATGAATTCTTAACAGAGTTTTTTATTCTATTTCAAAAACTTGAAAAGGAGAATTTATTCAGAATTACAGGAACTTACTAGAAAAGCAAGGTCAACTTTAGAATTTACGATTCAACGGGCAATTCCTTCCAAGCTATCCGCAAAGGACATTACGAACTAGGAAACATAGGGCAGAACCGCAGGGAATCCGTAGAGTTATTCTATTAGTCGCTAACACGGGCTCCGTGTCTTCTTTAATTCATATTAATGGCAGAATAGTATTTTCTCGTGTGCAGCTCGCGAAAGTTGTGAGATGTTTACTTTCTATTCTGAAAGTGAAAGATTGTCGTTATTAATATTATTATTTATGGACACAACCACAATTTGCACCGAGAGATTGAATAGTTAGGGCTACTAGCTTTTTATTAATAAAATATTCATTAGTTCTTCTAACTATTTGGGTAGTAATACCGAATTTGCAGATAGTAACGTTTAATTAGTGAGAGTTATTAACAAATCAGTCTTCTGTACCATTCACTTATTTGTTTAACAAATTTACAATCTTAGGGCGTCACCAAGTTTTTTAGATTTACACTGCAAAAATGGTTAGTTGGGCCAACTATTTCATTTCTATGATACGGTACTGCTATTTGATTAGCTGGAAGAACCATTTCCTTAGATGTTCGTACTAACTAAATAGTCACTGCAACTAATGGAATTGTTGTGCTATCTAATAAAAGAGTAATATCAAATAAGTAAACAGCTGGCCTACCTAACCATTCTCATGGGTTTGCTACAAAGTTCATCCTATGAAGTGTATCGAAGAAATTATTTACAAGTGTTTTATTTTATGTACCGAAATCTAAATCATAAAGATCTCAATGGGATGAACTAAAAAAAAAGACTAAAACAAAAACAAAGTGGTGTTACCTAAAAATATGTTAGTAGACGTCGTTTATCATACCTAAACAGAACAATGACAAACTAGTTAGTCTACCTGATCAGATAGTCACAGCTACTGAACACGACCCTACTAAACAGAATAGTTCTCACAACTAACTATCATGACCATTATTTACTAACTAAAATAGTTTTCCTAAAAATTTCATTAGTTGTTCCAATTTTTTTATTGTAAAGAATTTCTAAAAGCAAAACCAAGTATCCAACGTGGGAAATAAAAATTGCACAACCGCCATAAAATGTTCCTATTGCGATTTGAAAAACGATGCTCTTTTAAAAAAAATAATAATTTTTCTAAAAAAGGAAGAAAAATTGGAAAAAATAAACAAGAGGAAAGAAAAATGAGAAAGAAACAAACCGAATCCCCTTTCTTCTCTTTTCTTTATTTCCTTTGTATTTTTATTTTTATTATTACCTAATCACAACTTTTTTTACTTTACAGAATCGGAAATTATGCTTTTCGGTTCCCAAATCCAAAATCTAGAACGACCTTCCTACTCATAAGAGTTATATCGCAGCTCTTGTAATTATTGTTAATTCTGTTAAATCCGTGTATTATGAACTAGAATTATCAAAACTTTAAGTTGTAATCTCTTCGCAAATATATCAACTTTTACAATGAGAGCCGACCTGAGCTCAAGTCGATATATAAATGTATACAAGGATTACGTATTTAATTTCTAACAATTCGTGTATAAAGTTTGATGGATTAGACTGAAATTACTTCTCGTTGAAAGTTGAAAATAAACTAAAAGCTCATTTAATAACAATGGCTGTATCGATATATTTTTAGCAAAAGCCTTTCAAAAATTGGTTTCTTGACTCCTTTTGTGGGCTCCGATAAGAGAAGATTATGTGTAGTTTCTATTTCTAAAGCATAAAATGTTTCAAATTTTGCACTAAATTTCAAATTTCTGGCTCATCAGGAATAGCCAAAATGATGAATTTTCAATAAAATAGTTGATTTTTTTTTCAAAAAATAGAACATTTAAATTTTCAGAAAAAAAATTCAACAAAATATTCGAACTTTAACCAGAGATGATTTTTTTTTGAAAATATAATAAACATGCAACAATTATTAAGAAAATGTTAACAAAGTAGTTCCAGATTTAAGAAAAAAATGTGTACCAAGAAAATTAATTTTGTCCTAAGAAATACAAATTATCAACAAAATACATGAATTTTGTATTAAATAGTTAAATTTTTGTACTATTAAGATAAGCATTCAACCAAAAATAGAATAAGGAAATTTTTGGTTAAAAACAATTCATTTTTAGCTGAAAAACACGAGTTTCCAAGAAAGTAGTAAAAATTTTACCTAAAGAGATTAATTTTCAACTAAAATAATGAATCTTTACAAAAATTAAGTTCTAATAAATTAGTCTTTTTTCTTTTCTTCCGAAAAGACGAATTATGAAGGAAATTTATGAATTTCCGACTAAATAGGTATAATTTTAAATGAAAAAGATAAATATTTAATCGAAAATGGAATATTTACATTTACAGATAAAAAATTATTCCTTAGCCAAAAAAACTTAACAAAATAATTAAACTTTTCAATGAACATATACAACTAAAATAATGAATCTGTAGAAAAAAAACAGAAAATGAAGTTTCAACCTAAACGTTGAATTCTCAACAAAAAATATGAATCTTCAAATAAAAAAATAACTTTTTTAGACAAACATGTTTTGGTTTTAACTGAGCAGTTGATTTTTCTGTCCAAATATATAGAAAGGAGAGAAGATGGGATGGAGAACGAAGCGATAAAGTATGGAGGAGAAGGGATTAGGGATGGGATGTGGAAGATCTACAACAAAGTCTGGAAAGGGGAAGGTTGGCTGGAAGAGTGGGCGACGCGACGGGACTGGTGGTACCGCTTGTCAAGAAAGAAGAAGGAAAGAAGGTAGAGGAATACAGAGGGATCACTCTCATGTCAATCGGCTATAAAATATATGCAGAAATCTTAAGAAAAAGGTTGGAGAGTCTGGTGGAACAAAAAGAAAGTATCCCAAATAATCAGACGGGATATAGAAAAGGTATGGAAACTATAGACAATATCTACGTACTTAACTACTTAGTAAATCGAAATTTGGGGAGAAAGAAAGGAAAACCAGTCGCTTTGTTCGTAGATTTCAAAGCAGCGTTAAACTCAGTGAACAGAAAAGTGCTATGGCAGGCAATGAAAGAGAGGGGTGTAGAGGAAAAGTTGCTGGAGAGCATAAAGGAAATTTTTTACTGAAACCAGGGTTAGGGTAAAAATAGTAAAGAAAAAAGGGCAGATTTTCTGGACAGACGAAGGTCCAAGGCAAGGGTGCCCTTTGAGTCACTATTTATTATCCTGCTGGCAGACTTAGAGAAGAACCTACAGGAGAAAGGGAAAGGAGGAACGATTCTGGGTAATAACAAACTATACTCTAGCATGCACGGACGATGTAGTTCTGTTAGCAGATGATAAGAAAGGGATGAACATAATGATGAGAATCTTCGAAGAATATATGGGAGCAAAAGGTCTGACTGTGAACGCAGATAAGACAAAGGTGATGTGCTTCAGAAATAGAAAGAGCAAAATAAATTACGTTTGGAAGATGAACGGACGAAAATGGAAATTGTGGAGGAGTTGTGTTACCTGGGTTTTCGGTTTGAGTTAGAAGGGGGAAACGAGCTGCAAGTGAGGAAAAGAATTGAGTGTGCGAGTGAGGTAATGGGCCAAGTATGGGGTATAGGAAAGAGAAGGTTTAAGAACGATTGTAAAATGAGGGTCTGATTGTTTGATGCGTTCGTTTGGGCAATTTTGTGTTATGGTGTGGATATCTGGGGATGGTAGGAACATAGAAAAGTAGAGAGCATACATGAGCGATTTTCAAGGTGGGTAATGGAAGTTAGCTGGAGTTGCCCAGGATACATGTTAAGAGAAGAGTTGGGAAGAGAAAATATGGTTACTAGACGAATTAGGAGAGTCTGGAGGTTTGAAGAGAAGCTAAAAAGGGGAGAGGGAAACAGAATAGCACAAGCATGTTTGGGAAAAGTTCGGAACAATGAAGCGAGAGGCAATTTGGGAAATTCAAAATGTGAGGAAGAAAGGAGAAAAATGAGAAGGGTTTGTAATATTCCTGAAGGTGTTATGGAGTGGCAGGGCATAGAGTTAGAGCTGTTAGTTAAACAAGGAGAAGAGAGATGGACAAAGATAATAGATTCGAGGTACAGGAAAGGAAGAGGGACAGTTGAGTGTGGATAAGTGTGTAAGACGGATCTTGGATGGTAGTGGACAGGGAGTGATGTGGCTGAAGAAATTGGAAGAAGTAAGCGAAAGCAAGGGAGTAGGGCAGAGCCAAACGGGTAATCCTGAAAAAAACAGAAAAAAGCGTGATTTGTTTTCAATATCGTGGAAAATGCATTTTTTATTGTAAGAGGAAACGGAAGCCCTGGAAGCTCGCTCATTTTAAGAATTAATGTTACGACTGTTACTGTTGTTTATCCTACGTAATGCGAAAGAATAGAATATAAGTAGTAGTTAAGTTAGACTAAGGATGGAATTATAAATATATGTACAGGGAGCGAAGGCCCTCAAACCGGCAAAAGGGAGAGATTAAATACATACAACATACATAGTCTAACGAAACATTGTAGTTCATTTTTAATGCTTTTAAAGCAATTGGCTAGGTGGATAAAAATGTTGTGGAAAGCATGATAAAGTTATAGAAAATTTAACTTTTTTGTTAAGAAAGACATTACAAATTTATTGTTGGCATATTTTTATGAGATTATTGTAGAAAATGATGTTCATAAATATTTTTATGAATACAAAATAAAATGAAAGAAGTGCATGTATCTGGCCTGTTATAAATACTTAAAAATTGATTTTATTTAAAAACGGCGTAAAAGAGATTATTATTGTTTGAGAAAATTAATACTAAAAAATATCTCTATGAGAATTCATTCTAAGCAGAATATCATAAGGTTTCCAACACTTTTACGAAAAAGTGTTTTGCTTTTTCTGAAACGATTTAACACGTTTCAAGGCCAGCAGTTAGTTTTAGTACCACTCACGCTAGACGTGCAGAAAATTTTCGACGGTGAAGTATAAATATTAAATTTTTTCTAAAAAATTCTGTCAACTGAGGAATGCATTTTTTTTAGTAGATAAATGCGGATATCTATATGAATCCAATAAAAAGCCACTCGTTTGGGCGATAACACTCGTACGATCTGCAATAAACATGAAGTTGGGTTCCTCGAGCTTCTCGAGACTTGAAGAGTATGCATACCTATTCGCTATTCGCTACCTATAATATTGACCGAGGCAACTTGGCCACAGGAGAATTGGCTAAAATAAAAATACGAGTCAAGACAAGAACTGTCGGCTTCTTGCGAACTACTGTACCGCCTCGCAGTAGATTCTACGCTATAAAATGAGAAAAAGATGACTTAAAATTCTTACCATCGTGGGAGTCGTAGAGGTAGATGATTTTCTTCCACTTGTAGTATTGCACCGTATCAATGATGGCTCGATGATAATCCGGTCGCATACTTATTGCAAAGTCATTAACGCCTGATGATGGCGTTAAAACCTGAAAAAACAATCTGGTATAAGTTTTTTTACACTAAAAATGGAATCTTCAAACTTTTAGTTCAAGCAAATAATTTTCAACGAACAAAAAACAAATAATGCTGTGGTATTATGAATAAGGATATCTAGATTAGTGTAAAGATTTCTATTTATTCAGATAACATGAACGATTGTAAAAAAATAACCTGAGAAAGGGTATAAATAAGTGAGCACGTCTTTATCATCAGTTGTTTTGCAACACTGACTTCGAGCAACATCATGATTCACGAAAAGCCAGGATCTTTATACTTTATGTATCGTCTAGTGGTCGATATGCTATTCTGAATTCTTATACATATACTCTTTCAAATCGACGGTAGGTTATAGTCTCCAACTTGAAGTTGGGCTTAAGCTAAACATCGATAATTTGGATACTACACTCGATCACCCTGCGTTAAAATCTGACCTCAGATGTTATCATCGCTATCGCTCTCAAATGATTCATCACTGTACCCGTCGATCTATGGTTTCATATGGTCAGCAGATGATGTTGTGAGATTTGGGCCTTCATGTTTGCCAACCTTTTCGATTCCGTAGCGGTTAATAAAACTTGAGCTTGTCTCCACTTTGTCTTCTTACAATCGCTACCACATCATCATACAATTACTTTTTGGCTACTTTTCTTTTCTTAGTGTAGGACTTTTCATTTTCGGCTTATATTTTGGATATATTCTCTTTTGCTTCTCTTCGAATTTCGTCTCGGTTTTCTTGAAACATTACGTTCTAATTTTTCTCGACAATTTGTCTTATCTGCAAATGTTTCATTTTCATGTGTGTTCCAAACAGTAGAATAAACGGCGTTGATCCGATATTTCTATTAACATCCAGTCGTATTTCGATATTTTTGAGCAACATCTAAGTGTTTATACCATTTGGCAGGTTTTGGTGCTGTCAGTTTCGTTAAAAGTTGTATAAATGTTATATTAACCCTTTTCACTTGTCCTCTTCCTTACATTAGGCTTAGAATTGGGAAGATGTGAAAGCCTATATTCTCAATCTGATATGAATTTCCGAGGATTTCCAAAAATCGTTGACTACTTTTTCAAACATTGAAAAACTTCGGCGGCGCTCGTAGATTTTGTTGCATAAAGCCATAAAAACTTTGTAAAAGCATCTATCACAGCGCAAATGTGACTGTAGTTTTTCCTCGTAGACGGAAGGAGACTAAAGTGATCCACGTGGAAAGTATTCAGCGGATACTTGCCTTTTTCAATGTTGTGAAGCAGACCTTGCTGCTTTCCCTGTTTTCTTTCAGATAAAATACAGCTTACACAATTTCGCACAATTTTTTCCACTTTGCTTCGCATTCCTTTAAACCAAAAGTCTCTTTTATAAATCGATTCAGTTTTATTGATCGCAAAATACCCTCTTTCATGCACTTGTTGAACTAGCTGTCACTGCATTGGCTTTGGAACAACTACTAGTGCATCTTCATTAATTATCTTACAAAAAATGCCATTCTTTATCGCGAACCCATTTTTTCCCTCATTTTCGACCATAGTTAGTAGATCTATTCAATTTTTGGTTTTAAGCTGAGCCCGTTTGAACCTCGCAACAATACTATCAGCTCATTTTTCAATCAACATAACCTTAGGCAACAGATTTCGGCACAATGTAAAATTTCAGAATGGGTTATAATACATAATGATAAAACTTAGGAATACCAAAAATTCGGAAAAAGGAATAAATCAGAAATCCAAAACTCTGAATAGTATTTATTCGGAAACCAAAGAAGCGGAATGGGTAAAAATTCGGAAACGTTAAAATTAGGAGGGTGAACAATTAGGAATAAGTAAAAATACGGAGAGGAAAAGTTCGGAAAGTAGAAAAATTCGGAATAGTAAATAAATGTTGCTATTAGCAGGTCTATAGTTTTTTTATTTATGGTAGCATACAAATATTTATCACAGTAAATGTAATAGCATATCATAATAAATTTATGATATCCATCATTTTTAATTTTTCACGAAAAAATAATTATTTTCTATCATTATATAATTTAAAAACAATTTGCAACGTACAACATAAATTTATTATATGATATTTAAATTCACTGTGATAAACATCTGTTTGCTACCATAAATAAACAATTATACACCTGCTCAGAGGTACATTTACTAACAATTCCGAATTTTTCTACTTTCCGAATTTTTCCTCTCCGTATATGTACATATTCCTAATTTTTCACTCTCCTAATTTTAACGCTTCTGAATTTTCACCCATTCCGCTTCTTTGGTTTCCAAAGAAATACCTTTCAGAGTTTTGGATTTTCGACTTACTGCTCTTTCCAAAGTTTTGCTATTCCTAAGTTTTACCATTATGTATTATAACCCATTCTGAAATTTTACCTTTCTTAATTTTTACCGTTCCGAAAAAGGAACGGCCCCCATTTGAAGGCTGTCTAATACTTGAGAAAATTCCGCTATCAAGGCTTTTTTAAACTCAGTCCACATTTTAGTATTTTAAAAATTTTATAAACACCTTCGCTGGGCCATTTAAAAGTATCTTTGAATATATTTCTTTTTGAATATCTGACCAATCACAAAATTTGGCCAATTCTTGAAATTCTTTCAGCCACTCTTTCACATTAATGGAATTGTCGCCACTAAAAGTATCCATTGTCTTCTGAACATTCATGAAAGTCAACAAATACTTTGTTTCGATTCTACTTCTAAGACTGGAATCATTATTAATGCTGCCATCTGTATCACCGTCATTCTCTTTCAAGCTTTTAAAGTTTTCTTCGTTTCTCCATCTTTAACCTACCTTCATCTTCTTCTGCATCTTTGTCTCCGTGCTCTTCTTTAATTTCAAGCACTGCCTTCAAATGAGTAACTGAATCGTCTTTGTTATCCAACGCCTTAATTTCTCTCTTTTTCAGTTCTTCTTTCAATTCTATCAGCTTTAAAGAATCAACTTTATCAGACAAAACTTTGCCTGCATCTTCACCGTTTACACTCATTTTATTAACTGAAACTTTCACAAACTTGTAGACCGTTTTTCACAAATAAAACTGTCACTGAATTAATCCTTTGCACTATTCTTTACACTTTTCACAAAAACTCGCGTTAATCCCGGTATGCATTTCGCCAATTATTTTTTTGTATATCTTAGGATGGCATAATAGAAATAAAAATAACATGAGAGTCGTGAGCCCTGATGAAATGAATATATAAGGAAATAGAATATTTTTTTGTCATTTTTCCGACATTTCAATTCGATTTCTCAATACATAAAGGTTATTAAAAAATTATTTATTCAAATTAATTATTTTAAAATGTTTTATTCAAGTAAACAAATTTCCATTAATTAAACATTTTTCGTGGTTATTACAGGAATATTTTATAATCGTATTATCAAAAACAAAATATATTATCACATTTTAGGCTATAATTAAAGATGAAAAATAGTTTTAAATGTCATTAATATCAATTTTTTTATTTGCAAATAAGATTGTTGAACCAATTATTTTTAATAGTTATTTAAAGAGTATGTGACAGAAATTTCCTTAAATCTGGAAGTTTATTTATTTGTCTGACGTTACTCTGACTTTTCCTGATAAAAAAAATGCCTCTACTTTTCCCACATTAACAGGTTTTCCAAGTTTTTGCTCCAATTTTCAAAATCTGCTGGAAAAGTTAAAAACATTTTACGATTAACAAGATCGATACGTTGCGATTCAATGTTGTTAATTAAAAAAGTTCCCAAGAAAGTAAAGATAGGATGAATGGATAATTATTTTAATCACTAGCAGTAAATTTATGCACTTAAAGTGAACGTTCGCGTCCTTGGATTTTTATTTTCAAATATTATAAATATTAACGGAACACAAAAAGTAGTACTTGTATTTCGAACTAAATGGTTGAATTTAAATGCCAAAAAGACGAGTTTGGAAAAAAAAGTGGAATTCTCAATCCGAAAATTAAAATTTTCGAGAATGAAGTTAATTTTTATTCATAAAGTATGAATTTTTGATTTTAATAATTGAAGAAAAAAACAGTTAAATTTTTGACCAAAAAAGATGACTAAAAAAATATTTGAATTTTCAATTAGATAAATAAACCGTAAACAAAATAGTTATATTTATAACCAAGAAGATTACTTTTCTAAGAAAAGATGGGTTCTCAAGAAAATACGTGAATTTTTAACCAAAGAATTGAACGTTCAACTGAAAAAGGTCAGTTTTATACCAAAATTGGAATGGGTACATTTTTAGTTAAAAATTACTTCCCAACAAAAAAAAAACGAATTGATACCATTCTAAACTGAAATAGATACAAGATTATTATATTATAGAACAAGATTAATTTTCTACTCAAACAGAAAAATTTTCATCAAAATATATGGATTTTCTAACAAATCGTTGAAATCTTAACTTATCAAGGATAAATTTGGAACCAAAAATGGAATATTTCAATTTTTAGGTAGAAAAAATTAATTTTTAACAAAAATAAAACGAAAGTTTCAGAAAATCGTTTCTTTTTAAACCAAATGAATTAATTTTTACACCAAGTTGATGAATAGTAAAGCCAAAAATATGAATGGCCCACAAGAAAGTTAAATTTTTAATCCCTAAATATGAATTTTGAACAAGCATTTTCATTCATGACCAAACAGTTCATCGTTCAACTTATATTATGAATCTTCAATGAAGAAAAACTAAATTTATAGCCAATAGCTGAATTCTTAAGTTACAGAAGGCAAATTTTAAACAACATTTAATAGTTAATATTTCAACCAAAAATGATTTCAATTCAAAAAAGCAAATTTTTAACGAACATGGATTTTGCATATGAAAAGATCAATTTTCTATATAAAATGCCAATTTTCAAACAGAAATGGAATAGCTACATTTTCAATAAAGTAAGTTAATTCTCAAAAAAAAAAAAGAATCATTATGCAGGAAAACAATTCGATTTTAGCCTAAGATATCAATTTTTATCTAAAATGATTTGTATTTAATCAAAAAATTATATTTTTATGAAAAAGTTTAACATTTAAACAAATCGTTATATTTTCAGTCCTAAAGTCAAATTGTTTTCCAAGAAAATTTATTTTCTAAACACCAAGAATATGCTGAATAAACCAAAAGAGCTTCAACCAAAAAGTTGAATTTTAAATTAAAAACTATGAATTTCAAACCAAAAATGGAATAGTTAAAGTTTCTACCAGGTAATTGAATTTTTTACTAAAAAGATAATTTTTTTTAAGAAACTGATTTTTTTTAACAGAATAATAATATTTTTCACCAAATAGGGAAATTTTTAACCAAGCGGAATGAATACCAACCCAAAAATACAATGCTAAATTTTCCAACAAGGAAATTTCAAGTATTTCAAGCGATTCAAAGGATTTTAAGGAATTTGAAGGTAATTTAAGGAGTTATATCAAAATTAGGATTCTTTTTAAATATACAAGGATTTCAAGATATATCAAAAATATCCATGAATTAAAATTTTTTTTCGGGTAACTTTAATCATAAAGTTTTATTTAAACAATATTTAAGGGCTTTTAAATTATGTATGATTTTTTAAAATGGATTTTACGTTCTCAAAAAATTTCAAGGAACTTGAATTCCAGACATTAGGACTTAGGGATTTCATACATTTCAAATGATTTTATGGTATTTCAACAAAGCTTACAAGATTCAAGGGTTTTATTAAATTTTTTAAGATTACTTAGGAGTTTAAAAATTTCTGGTTATTTAAACGAGTATTACATTCTGAAGAATAATGAGAAGGTATTAGTTTTATGCGAAAAATGACTTTCGCGGATATTATCAAATGTCGAAGTTTTGAGGCCCCCTGAACCAGGAAAAGAAGTTTTTACGTCGGGTTATGTCTGTCTGTCCAGCTTCGTCTTTTTCGTCATTGTTGTTGTTGTGGTACTGGTGCTGGTTTTCTGTATATCGGACAACTTTCGAAAGACTAGTCGGACTGGATTGTGCTTTGGCATACAGTTTGCGTGACCAACAAGAAAGATCGAGTTCGCTAACCAGCCATTCTTGATAAAAATTCAAAAAGTTAAAACAAAGCAAGATATACAAAGAGATAGATCGACAGAAATCGTGTACCTAAAAACGATCTAAAAATTTTATCCTGAATTTTTTTTTTACAGGATAAGTTGTTTTTGTTTTATTGATCGAAAACCACATTGAAAATAAAGAAAATTAAATTTGCGTACAAACGATAAAAGCTACAAAAATAAACGAGACAAAATGTATTCAACCAAATAGATCTAACAATTTTTGCGATTTTTTTTTATAGGAAGCGCAGTTTTTGTTTAATCGTACAAAAGATTAAAAATAAAAAGTTAGAAAAGCAAAGCAATAAGAGTACGTATGTTTCAATTTCCATGCATATTATAAATTGTAATTATATAAATTTATTGGAATGATACATGTTTCAGCGCAGCTAACAATATAATTTAATGCAAAATAAGAAACAAATATTAAAGTAATCATCACAACTACAATTTGTGCCTTATTTTTCAATATCTTAATAAACAATCCTAGACAGACTTACATAAGAAATGTATTATATTTGATAAAAAAAAGTGTTGAGCATAATGTAGAGAAGTTGACATTTGGAACAAAATTGAGTGCGAATTACGAGATGAGTTAGAAGAATGTGTTCGTTAAAGCCAAAAGAGCTTTAACAGAAGAGAATTCACAATCACAAAATTAAAATGGTGGATGTTTTGAGTTTTAATTTTTAAAGTTGGCGCGCCCTAACCGCACTCAAACTCGCGAGCGAAACGAGCCGCGTGCTCAGCGCGTGATGTAAATGTGCCCGCGCAGTAGGCAGATTTTTATAAATATATTTACGAATAATTTTAATTTAAGTGACATTAAAGGCTTTAAAATGATTTGTACTTTTGTTAAATGTATTTTAACGTTAACAAAATAATTATGTTCTTCAGGGTATTCTAAAAGATTTGTAAACATATACAAAACTTCAAGAAAATTTCGACAAAATTGTGCAGGAACGCAGAAACCAGTTTTTTACGAGTTTACGAGAAAAAGCAAATTGAAGTAAAAGAAACACGATAATGTTGCGAAGGGGCTCTAATTCTAACACAATTGAAAGGTCAGCGGTGTGTTAGCGTGTGAGTGTATGATGGAGAAATATGGATAAAAACAACGGCTTACTACGGCTAAACATGAAATATAGCAATGAATAATAATCATATTATGTGTTATATTGATGTTTTATTACAACTCATGAGGTATCTTTGAGGTATCACACAGCTGCTTCTTAACATAGAGCTCCAGATAATTCAATTTTGGTCGTGGTGCCATGGGGATTTTTTTATTCGATAAGGGAAATCTTAATTATTCAGAATTAAAATAAATACTAGAAAATTTATTTTTTGGTCCTGAGACTATTTTCTTTGTTTTACATCACATATGATATGATGCTACTAGATTATAATTATTTATGATGGAAGGGATTACATTTTTGTGAATTCACGCGATTTTTTACATTTTCTTTTTAACTACTCATATTTTTAGTGTACACTAGATTGCAAGATTTGCAAGATCGCATAAAATAAAAAACTTTTTCAAAATATTTAATGTAATATAGAAAAATGGAATAAATAATAATGAAAATATGGAAAGAATTATTGTAAAAAGAAGAGAAACTATCAAGGAATGTTTTTTTGAGACAACGCACAACCTCCTATGAAAGCGTACACACAAATAGTGATTTTGAAAAAATAAGCTTTACCCAATAACACTTTGTTAATTCCATTAATATTTCTCAAAATCGCTTAAACTTTAATTCAAGTTTTATAAAAAACTTTTGGAAGCTCCTGAAATCTCTCAACTCCATTAGGAATATTTTTGAATCAATAAAAACTTTGAAATTTGTTCAAATTGGTTAGAACCCACTGAAATTTGTAAAACTCCTAAAATGCCTTAAAATTTCTAAGAATATACCTTGAAAATAAATGAAATTTCATTTACTTTTTCAAAGTTCTCTAGAAATCCCTTAAAATATTTGGAAATCCTACAAAATTTTTGTTGAATTCCTTGAAATACAATATATTTTTAAAAATCTTTCAGAATGCCCTGATTTTAATTAAATTTATTCATTCAGTCTAACTAAAAAATTATTTAAATATCTAGAAATATTTGAAATCCCTTGACATATTTGATGATTGAATAAAATGCCTAATCCTTCTAAACGTCCTCAAAATAATTTCAAATCCCGAAAAACACTCTGAAACCGATTAAAAATTTTCATATCTCTTGGTATCCTTTAGGAAGACTCAAAATCCATTAAAATCTTTGCAATTTTTTTGAATGTAAAATTTCATTTCAAAAAAGTATAAATCATTTGAAAGCCCTTCCATATTACTTAAATTAAACTTTATAAAAAGTATCTAAAATCTTTAAAATTATTAGAAATCCTTAAAAAATTAATACAATCCTTCAATCTTGTAAAAGTTCTTGAAATCCCTAAAAATCCCTTGAAATATGTAGAATCCCTAAGAACCCCTTGAAATCGCAATTAAATTAAATTTATTTTCCAAAGATTTCTATAATTTTTTTGAAATATTTGAAAATCCTAAAAAACCTTTCGAAATGTTCTTATAATTTTGTATAATTTTCCAAATCTTCTAGAAAGCCCTGAAATCCGTTTAAATTTTTTGAGAACGTAAAAATCAATTTCAAAAAATTATAAATGATGTAAAAGCCCTTGAAATTTCCTTGTTGGAAAGTCTATTTTATATTTCTCGTTCAGAATTAATTTCGTTTGATTAAAAACTTTCCTATTCAGTTAAAAAAATTATTATTTTGTTGCAAATGCATCAATTTTCTAAAAAAGTTATATTTTTGTTAAAAAATTAAACTACTTAGTCGAAAGTTGAACCCCTCTGTTAAAAATGCATTTTTTGTTGATAATTCATCTCTTTGCTTGACAGTCTGATTATGCTATTTTTTGTTCAAAATTTATATCTTTTCATTTAAAATTCAACTCTTTGGTTAAAAATCTTTGGTGTTATTTATAATATTTTTAGTCTTTAGAAAATTAATCTTCTTTAACAACCAATCAACATTATAGATGAAAATGTATATATTTTTTAGATGTTAAACTCTTTGAATAAAAATGTAATTTTTTTGGTGGATAATTCTTTCCTCTGACTTGAAAATCCAACAATTTAGTAGAAAATTAAACTATTTGGTTGAAAATAAACTTTTTTATTGTCTATTCTTTTACTTTTTGTTAAATATATTTAGTTTTTAATCTAGAAATGCAACTATTACATTTGTGGCTTAAATTTTATCCTTTGTTATTTGAAAATTCAACTATTTTCTATAAGATAAATTTGTTATTAAAGATTTATAATTTTAGTTTAAAGATCTACTAGTTGGTCATAAATGTAAATTTTTGTTCCAAATTCATATTTACTGGTTAAAAATTCAAGATTTTGTAATTAGGTAATTCATCTTTTGGTCTTGAAAGAACTTTTTTCATATTTTCGGATTAAAAATTCAGCTCTTTTGTAGTTAATTCATCTTTTTGGCTTAAATGTTCATCAACTTGGAGAAAAAATTAATTGATTCAGTTTAAAAGGAACCTTTCAAACTGAACATTCATTTTATTATCGTTAAAAATTTTTTTTTTTCATTTGGAAATTTAATTACTCCATTTTTTCCAAATTTATCTTTTATAAGTTTAAATTCGAACTATTTTGCAGGAAATCCATGTATTTTGATGAAAATTTGCATGTTTTAGTAGAAAATTAATATTTTTTATTCAAAGCTTATCATTTTGGGGTTAAGGATTTTACTATTTTGTTCAAAATTCTTCTTGTTTGGTTTTATTACATCCGGTTCAAAAATCTTTTCTTTTTTTATTATTGAAAATTATTTGTTTATACTCAAATTTTAAAGATTTTATTTTTGGTTAAAAACTTATCTATTTAAGTTTAAAATGGTGTTAATTTGTTTTGTTTTTTTCTTGAAAAGTGATTTTTAACGAAAAAAACTAACATTATTCATTATTATTTTCGAAAATTCAACTGTCTTCTAAAGATTCATCTTTATGTATTTAAAATGTAACGATTTTGTTAAAAATACAAGTTCTAATTTGTTGTGTTCTCTCAATATTTATAATTTTACGGAAGGAAAATTAAGGGTCGAGAACGTGCACTATGAATGCATGAATTTACTGCTAGTGATTACAATAATTGTCAATTTGTCATATCAGAAACTCTCTATAAGAATTTTTTGATTGGCAACATTGCGAAGATTTTTTTTTAAATTTAAAGACTTTTTTGAAAGAAAAAAAATCAAATACTTTATTGTTTCTCAATTTCTTCTCTTTTTAAAAACAAAAGAATCGCAACATTGCGATTTTGTCAATTGTGAAATGTTTTCAAATTTTCCGGTAGATTTCGATAATAAGGGAAAAAGCTTGGAAAACCTGGAAATGTCGGAAAAGTCACGTAATTTTTTCGATCAGGAAAAGTCAGGGAAACGTCAGAGAAAGGAATAAACTTCCAAATATCAAGGAACTTCTTTAAATGCTCTGTAAACAGCCATTACAAATAATTGATTTGACAATTTTATTTGAAAATAAGAAAAAAATGTTATTAAAATTTTAAACTACTGTTCATCTTTAGTTACAGCCTAAAATGTGATAATATATATCTTTTTTATATTGATAAAACTATTCATAATGTAAATTTTTAATGGCCGAGTAAAAATGCTTTGCAGCCTTGTCTCGGCTGAGATGGTCAAAACTTTTTCGGCTTATAAATATGATTAAAATTGATAAATGAAAAATTTTTAATTATTAAATTAGTTATTTTTAATTAAAAAATTTCGAATCTGTGGTTCCTAACAAGTATAACCCATAAAAGTTAAAAAAAATTGTAAGTTTATAGTAGGATCTCCTAAGCCGTTAGGACAGGCATCCTTTTTGTCAGGACAGGTATAACTCGAAGTTATAAACCGCAGGTGTTGGAATCATAAAAATTCGATTCAAGAGATATATTTATGTCTCCAAGACATAAAAACTTATCTTCAAGACGTACATTGAAGTCTGGCTCCGTCTCAAAACTGAGACATGCTCAAGTCGAACTCAAGTCGAAGCATCTTTATTCGGGTGACCGGGAAAGATTTTTGATGACCGGGAATTTTCTTTCTCGATTAATAAATTCACCCTCTTTTTAAAAAAACTTTGTGGATTGAGAAATCAAATTCAAATGCCGGGAGCCTAACAAAAAAGCATCTATTTCCTTATATATCCTTCATTAAAATTTACGACACTCCTGTTATTTTAATTTCCATTATGTCATCCTAAGATATACAACCTCTTAATTTTTTTTGTTTAGAAAATAAAACAAATTCATTTCCTTTTCCTTATGAAAAAGCTTGGCGTTTTGGAAATTAATTTAATAAGCATATTTCAAAAGACTTTTTTCTATTATCTAATGGTTCTCATTTTAGTTTACAAGTAGAAATACTAAAATTAAATATATATTAATATATATTACACAAAATGCATTTGGAACTTTCCGCCAGTAAGTAGCTTAACCCAAAATTCTCTCAGAGCAGAAGAAATAGGGTAATTTTTCAAGAACATGGGGAAATAAATTCTTTCAAATAAAAATAATCCTGAAGCCACGTAGAAGCCAATATAAAACTCGTCAGAGTATTAAAATTTTAAGTCCAAATATATTGCGTTTGAAACAACATATATGAATTTTTAACTGAAAAGATGAAAATTTAACAACAACAAAAAAATTCTGGACAAAGCAGTTGCATTAGCAACGAAAAAGTTGAGCCTTAAATCAAGAGACAATTTTTTACGAAATAGTTAAATTTTTAACTAAAAGAGATTGAGTTTCCCGGAAAGATGAATTTTTAACTGGAAAAGATGAACTTTTAACCAAGAATTATGACTTTCGTACCATAAGAGCTAACTTACCTATGAAAACCTTATATTTTTATCAAATACTTTGCTTTTGAACCAAATAGATTAAGTCTCAATCACAACTAAGTATTTTTAGCAAAGAAGGTAATTTTCTATCAAACTGCTGAATTTTCTAAGAAGTTGTTGTGTTTTAATGCCTGAAAAATGAATTTTCAACAGAACAGTTCAGTTTCAACCCAAAAAGATGTATTTTTAACTAAAAGTACAAAAGTCAGCCAACAAAAAATTATGTTTTTCATTTAAAAAACCAGTTTAAATTTGAATCAAATAATTTATTTTTTTACCAGGGAGATAAATTCTCAACGAAACGTTCAATATATGATAAGCTAACTAAAAATTATTTTAAAATAAAAATGAGTTGAATTTAGATAAAAAGACGAATTTTAACAAAATTAACCCTGCAACAAAGTAGACAATTTTTCACTTTTTGTCTAATTTTTAATTAGAGTGAAGTAACTTGTAATTTATGTCAACAAAAATAATTGTTGAAAAAATTTTTCATTTTTGCTATCAATATTCTCTTAGAGTACCGGTAGAAACTTGTAGTTTTTTCCAAAATTTTCTTCATTTTATCCAATTCTCAATTAGAGTAATAATGAAAATAATTAGTTACATTAAAATAAATTGTTAAACAATTTATTATCATTGCTAATAATATTCAATTTGAATAATGCTAGACAGTTGCGGTTTTTCATGAACTCTTAAACTTTTCGTTTACTTTTTACTAAGTAAGTACGATTTACAACTGTCTTTTCTAAGAAAAATGCTAAAAAGTTTATTTTTTTCTTAAATGCATGTAAACATTCAAGTGTACATCTAGTTAGCAGTAGTATAAATTAGTATTTTATGTATTTAAAAAAATTGGATTTTAGAAATCACAAAAAAATCATAATTAGATTTGAACAAATTTTCGAACTTTATACATCAAAATTCGATAAAAGACATTTCCAAGGCATTTTTGGACAACCCTAAGGTCCATACAGGAAGGAGTTCTGAAATTTAGAAGTGCTGTTCAATCAGAGTATGTTATTAAAATGTATCGTTCCAGGGCCATCTTCCGAAAAAATCGAAAACCTTGTTCAAATTTATAATCAGGAAACGTTTTAAATTTTATCTAAGTTCGTAATACGATTGAATCAAAAATTTTGTTGTTATTTTTACCACAGAATATGGGTATGTTATGGACAACAAAATATTTGGTTCACCTACAATTTTTGCTTGTTTTAACCAAATCGTTTGCTAAATGGAGTATTTTGTTTGATTCTAACAAAAAATCTGGTTGAGTTAATCAATCATTTTATTAAATTAACCACATTTTTTTTATTTGACCAACTTTTTATGTATATCCAAGAAACCAGTTTTTTTGGTTCCAGACATTTTTTCTGGATGAACCTTGGTTCTGCCTGAACTACTGATAAGTTTATTTTTCAGGACTGAGAAATAAAGTGCCAAGATCATTACCTAGCTAATGGGTCAAATTACAATGAATTATTGCAATCAATAAAATTTACCCGAGTCTCGTTATAATACTTATTTAACCACATCGTCAGAAAAATGTTCAGAAAAACCGGTTGTTGCACCATCCCACCGCTATGCATAACTACCTTCGGCTTATTAATGCACGAGTGCAATTAATTACATTTATCAAGAAATCGCGAATGGCACGGTGGGTGATATTTGATTTTGACCGCTATAAATTCTATTTGAATATAATTAATTTGAAAATTCAACTAATATTTAATAAAAGTCAGGATCTAATATATTGAACAATATTTTAAAAAAGGTTAGTATAGTCTACAAAGGAAAAAAATAGTAGACAGATCTGAAAAAGTTTCAAAACATAAATGAATGGTTATTTTTTAAATAAAAAATTATAATGTTTATTTAACAGTTTATTTAACTGTTTATAATGTTGAAGGTCCTATGTAATTATGTTGGACCTTGTTGCCTTCGCATTATAATTTTCTATGTAGACATAACTCAAACTATTAGATCACAAAAAGTATTAATTGGCTAATAGATTCAAAAGTTATATTTAAGTTTAATAATTGAAATTTCAAGGACAAATTAAATTGTTAATTACAGGTTCGTCTTTTCTGATATCCTTTTTACAGTTTTTGTTATATGAATAGGGAAAGTTGCTTTATTTACGTATTTTCATTCCAACTTGTGAAAAAGAATATAGGATTAATCTATAATATTCATCATCATAAATTATTAATTTATAAATTCAATTGTTTAAAAATTTTAATTAATTAATTTTTAATACGTTAAATTCTAAAGAATACAATTTTAGCTCCTTTGAATTTCAAGTCATAACAATTTTTAATTTTATACTATATTTATGGAATTTTTAATATTATTAATTGTGCACTTAATTTTGAAATTTATAATAGTGTTTATTCTGAAATTCGTCTAAATAAAAAAGAAACTTTCACTAAAGAATTTCAATAATAATTTTTTTATTTCTTAAAATGCATTTATTCTTCTTCTTCATGATAACAGTTAAAAACATGTTTTAGCCCAAATATTTAATAAAGGAATGGCCGTTTTTAAATTATCTAATAAATTATTGTAAATATTATACAGGTTTTATGTTAGTACTTTTCGCTTTATAATTATATTTTTTTAAAGAATTTTAATATAAACTTAGAAAGTTTCAAGGAAGACTTAAAATTATTTTTAAAAAGTTGTGTTAGTTTTTGTACAGGGTATTCAGATTTTAATAATAAAAAACGTCATCAAGATTTCTAATTTTAAACTATTTCAGGTTATATTACCGTTTTTCAACGAGTGAGTGAGTATTTTTTTAAATAAAAATAATCACAAGTTGGACATGATTTAGAATCATTTAAACATTTTGGGACATGTTAGTATTTTCACAGGAAAATTTTATTATTATTTATTTTATTATTTATTTAACAATGTTAGATTATGTCAGTGTTTCGTCGCAAATTCGTATTTTTAATTTAAAAAAGAATTTTACACAAAATATTAAACTTCTAAAATAAAAATAATTGTGACTTAAACAAGATTTGGAATATTTAAACAATTATCGATTTATGTTGCCGTTCGAGATTGATATTATTAATTTAAAAAAATTATATTTCAAATAAAATTTAGAAATTTGAGGAATTTTAGGTTATGTTAGCGTTTTCGATACGGAAATTGGTCTGAAATTGAGATTTCTTTTTCAAATATCAACAGATTTCAAATAGAATTAAAGGTTTTGTACCAATTCTAGGTAACGTTAGTATTTTAAATAAGAAATAGACATTTCCAAGTAAATGTTGAAATTTGAATAAGATTGAGATTTTTATAGAAATTATAGATTACTTTAGTGTTTTCCATCGAAAACATATATTGTTAATGAACAAATTCTATGTTAAAGTCGATTTACAATTTTCTAACAAATTGAAAAATTGCGTTCGCGTTTTACATCCCAAATTTTTATTTTGAAGCGAACAATCATTAGACTGATGTATCCAATGAGTTTTGTTTGAAATAATAAAAAATGTCACAAGTTTGTACCATTTTTGATTTTGCTAGTGCTTTTCGTCAGCAAAGACATTTTTAATTAAAATATCATTAGATTTTAAAACAGATTAATAATTTTTTAACAAATTACATTACGTTGAAATTTTATATGGAAAATGGATGTTTTCAGCAAACATTTTCATTATTCGAATATGATTTATAACATTCGATGAAATTTAAAATTAATAGGAACAAAAATCATAAGATTTTTTAAATATATATGAGTTGTTGAATTTACAATTTTGGTCCAGTTTTTTTTGCGACTTACATTGAAAATTTGTATATAGTTCAAAGCAGATATAAAATTTTAGAACCATTTTAGGTTATGGCAACATTTTTCACCAGGATAAGTCATTTCACACACCAAAAATTAGGATTAAAAAGATTATTTACCATCTGAAATAATTTTTCTCATAATGCCTTAATATTTTTCGCATAAAAGTTCTCTTGTTAAAAATAATTATATTCAAAGAAATATTTACATTATTTGAACAGTAATAGGTTATCCTCGGTTTTATTCAAGTATTTGTTTTGAAAATACGTGAAGTAAAAGAGTGCAGATAAACGGGATAACTTCGCACAAAATTGAGAAAAAACGCAACTATTTAGCTTTACTATCGAAGAAGATAGTTATGAACAATAAAAATTAGTTTAACGATGATTTTTGATAACTTGCATTTATTATTACCTCAATAACTAAAAAGTCGACAAAAAGTAAAAAAATTCAGAAAAACAGCAATTATTTAGCATCACTATTAAGGAAGAGAGAGAGAGTTAAAACAATAATAATTTGTTGAAACAATTATAAATTTTAAATTGAATTAACTGTTGACTCAATCCAAGTGAAAATTTGACAAAAAATTTAAAATTTGAGAGAAACTGCAATTTTCTAGTATTTCAATAGGATAAGGTAGTTATAAAAAATAATTATTTATTTAAAATTTTATTTTTGCTAAATTTATTTGAATATTACTTTACTACAAGTATAAGTGGACAAAAAGTTGAAAGTTTTAGAAAAAACGTCTATTTCTAGCATTATTAAAAGAGAATGTAATTTAAAATAGTGATTGAGAATTGGACAAAAAGGGAAATTTCTCTTAAAACCCGCAACTTTTAATCTCTATTATGAGAAAAAATTGCTGAAAACAATAATAAATTGTTTAAAAAATTAATGTAAACCTATAGGGTTTTTTGGGATACTACAAAAGAGACTTATAGGTTTAATGTTCAGTTTCAACAATATTCAGCTAATATTGACGATTTTGAATAAAATTTATATTTTTTTTCTTAGGGGAAATATGTTTTAATCTTCATGGGGCTGGAGCCACATATGAATATAATTTTTTTCCAAAAAAAGGACTTGTTTTCGTGAGGATTCGAACAATTTCTTGGGCGATATACATAGAAATTTAAAGAAAAAAATTCCAATGTATTTTTTGACCCCCCTATTTCACAATCGTACACTTCGCGGGGATCCGACACTACTTTTAGGAATTTTTCAGCGATAAACAAACATTTGTTTTCAACTCATCCCACTCTATAACCTTTCTCAATGTTGTCTTACCTTTTCTGGAAACCAAGGTGTCACAAAAGGCATCTGGAAGGTGTTACTGTAGGAGTGCAGTGTGTCGAACGAATCAGGACTGACAGCACCCAGCATCGAAAAAACCCCTCTGTTGAACTGAGTGCAAACTGTAATGAAAGTAAATAAACTTTGGTGTAGGCTTTATAAATTAAAATCATGACAAAGACAGTTTGCTTCGACCTTCCACTCAGACATTCACTAGATATCAAAAGAGGCAGTGCATGTTCCTAAACAAGTTTTCCCATGTTGATTGTGCCAGTCGATCTTAAAGGAGGTCATATTTTAGTCATTTCCTTAGACCCAGCACTCAACTTCTTGAGACACCCAGAAATACATTTTTACTGTTCTGCAATGTCATTGCAGTCTACATTCTATATTACGAAACTCAGTATTGCAACTGTTAAAACATAGAGTGAGTATTGTTCTATTGTATTCGGTTATCTTATCAGTCCCAAACATTTGATTCTTGGTCAACCAAAAAAATTTGGATCTAGGATCAATAATCAATTTTTCCAATAATTTCACATATGCTTTTTGTGAAAAAAATAGTTAATTTTAATAAATAAAAGAAAATTCTGTTAGATAGGGATGCATTTATTCAAAAATAATATTATGTCGTTCCTTCTAGTTAAAATGAATTCTTTCAGAATAAAATTCTTTTTTATACGGGCGTTATTATTTTTGAATAGACTTTTGTTGTATGATTTTCTGCGCCCGTGGAGATATTTCCAAATTTCATCCCGATTCCCGACGTAGTCCTGATCGAGTTAGCTCAATGTGGCCCTGATCATCATTACAGTAGTGGTCCTAGTCGAGGCCACATCGGACTACCCTATGTAAATAATTGATATTTTGAAATTAGAATTACTTTTTTTTTCAAATTACTCCCTGCCTATATAAGTGAATATTCAACTAATTTTTAGTCTAGTTACTAATCTAAAGTTAAATGATCAAAATTTAACTTGCGGGTAATGTTATTTTACTTCAAAATGAGCTATTTCCATTTATTCTTTCGCGACTTGCTCTCTTTCTTTCGAGAAATTCAATTTGAAAAAATTAATTACTTCTTAAATGTTTATTTCTCTAACAAACGAAATTAAAAAACAAAAGTAATAATTTTATAGGTTGTTAATACCAAAAAGTGCTCGCTTCTTCTCAAGGTGTTTATATAATTTTTATTTTTTAACACGTTGCGAGGGTAGTTGAAGTGAAAGATGACAATGACTCTTATAGTCTCTGTAAAAAAATGATAATTGACTTCAAACATTTAAATAATAAAGTTCAATATTCTTTCTTAATTGTTTACTTTTTTACTAAATAATTAAAACTTTCATAATATTTTTATAAATAAAAATTATAGAGGGCCTGAACCGGTCCAGATCAGGCCTTCCTTATCGATACCCTAGTCTCTCCCTGATCGGATTATGTGTTACATTTCTAGTCTGGCCCTGCTTGGGTTGTCCAGCTGGGGCAAGATTCTGCCAGATCTGGCGCCAGACAGAGCCACTCCGAAATTTCTGAACGGGTTCTTTATATTTAAAAAAGTCTGCCAGCTGCGCGGACACATTCTAACGGTTAGTCATTGTACGAGTATTTCCCCTACATTTGTGCGCAGACATTTTGAAATTGAAGGTCAAAGAATCGACAACTGTAATCTGGTGATTGTGAATTCTCCTTTGTTAAAGCTCCTTCGTATTTTCATTGAGTTATTTTTAAAATTAAAAGAAAGTGAGCATCGTATTAAAAATGTTTATTAAACATTTTATTGCAATTTGTATCGTGTTGCAAAAATTTAATTTTTGAATATTTAATCTTATTTTTTACGAATAAACGAAAATTTACTCCACCTTTCACAAAATTATAAATGCAAAATTTGTATATCCTTTTTGAGTGAACAAATTTCATTAATTAATTTTTTTCGTGCCTTCTGTCGTTTCTCCAATATTTTCATTTTTTTTACTTTTAATGTTATTTCTCACAATTAAAACAAAAACTGCGTATACTATCAAAAAACCATTTGTAATAAATTTTTTAACTCTTTTTTAGAAGAGCAACTTTTGTTTATTAATTTTATATAATCTGTTTCTTTTGCCCAAAGTATTAAATTTTTAAACATTTTTATTTGGTTCTTCACGAATAAAACAAAAACTAAGCGTGCGATCAAAAAGGGATCAATAACAAATTTGTAGATATTTTTTGAGTTTATAATTTTTTTCGAATCATCATTTCTCGTATTTTATATATTTTCCCCACAAACTGGCATTTTTATTTTTTATTATTTTTTATGCGAAGTCGGGTAGGAACTTAAAGCTCAAAGCACTGAAAGTTTGTCATGCAATTAAAATGGGGAAAAGTATCGTAAAATTTCAAAAGCAGGTACTTTTTTATATTTAATAATAATCCTTGGGCTCTGTACAATTGTGATCTTTAGACTATGTTGAAAAAAAATATCTACATGAAAATATTTTTTTCTAAATTTACCAAATGGCATAACGTTAAATTTGGACAAAAATTACATTTTCCACAATTAATAACGGCATCCCGTCAAATTCTTAAAATAGGAAGATTTGTCGATTAAAGGCTATATTAATGTACAGAAAAATATTTCGTAAAACTCGTGCTTTCAATTCTTTTCGTCCAAAAATCTTTCAATTTTAAAGAAAAATCAAAATTTTAAAGAAACAAAAAATTTTATTCGCACAAAGAGTATGGTTTTGTTCATATTACAATATAAAATAATATCAAGTTGGGAACTGTTCTCTTCTCCAAGAATTATAAGTTTTAAATATCACTTACACTTTTCGAACATTTATTTAATATTCTTATATGTTTTTCAAAATTATATAACTTATTGGAAATAGTAATACGGTTGATTTTTCTTCAAAGCTTGAAGGTCTTTGGCCGAAAAACTTCGAAAATACGAGTTTTCGAGAAATTCATAAAGTGCCATTTAGAATTTTTCAAATTTTTAAGTTTTTTGAATCACGAAATATGTATCTTTACAATAATGTAGCCTTTTAACTGACAAATGAAAATGTTTTCATCGAGAAAGAAAAAAATAATGAGCAGAACATAATTAGGCGGCCTTTATTGATTTTTTTTTATAATATGGGGTTTAAATTGTCATTAAGTGCTTTTTAATAAATAGTGAATAATAATAAATAAATAATAATTAATAATAAAAATTCGACTAAATGTTAATAAATACTTAATAATTAATTTCAAGTTTAATTGTGGTTTTACTTATTATTAGTATAACATACAAATATTCCTTATTGGTTTCCTATTAAAATTTACCTGATAAGGAATCCTCAAAGGACTCGAGAAATTGTTGATCCTGGTGCTATAAAATGTTTGGATAAATAATAATAAAATACGAGCGGATCGGTTTAATGGTCGCTTTCTTTTTTTTCAATTGTAATATATCTATCTCTAATAAAATATTTTACAATGTTATTTGAAAATCTATTTCTCTTATTTTAACTCTTTTTAATTTAATTGATATTATTATCAATAATTTTTGAATTTTTAATAGAAAATTTGAAATTATATACTCTTTAATTTTTAAAAATGTTAACCACGCAGTTCTGCAATTTTAAAGAGTGGCAATGGTCATTCTTTATTTTTGAAAAAAGGGAATTACAAATTATTCAGTATTAAGGAATGGTATTTTAAAGGCGAGCAGTTTGAAACATTTTTTTTTGAAAATTTCAGTTTTGAAAACTGACAATGGTAATTTTTTTTATTTAAATGATTTGCAATAACTCTAAAAGAGGCCGGTCATGTATATTCGGTTTGAGAAAAAAGCCAAATAGAACATTTTAAATTTTGAATATATGCACTTTCTTAAAATTGTGTTTCGATATGCAGTTACTGGGAAATCCGGAAACGTACTTAAAGATAAGTAATTCATATCAATTTATTATAATTTTACGATGAAAAAGAAATTTTAAACCTGCAAACTACAAATAACGCTGAGATTCTAAACGGGGGGAGGGGGGGGGACTCTCTGTTTACTATCAATTCAAAGATTTAGGCCTAAAATAAACATTCACAAAAAAACAAGATATATATATATATATATATAAGTCTTTGGTTACGGTCTAAGAAAACGGCCGGATATTAACTCCCATATACTACAACGCTGCTGGTGACCTTCTCAGCATGAAAGCAAAAACACAAACTCAAGACGACTCTCTCGGTTCCAGTTCTACCTCCCCCCTCTCCCAACCCTCCCTTATCAACTAAAGTTTTGGTGGGACTGACGTTATAACTACAATCTCCACCATATGACGATTTGATACTTAACTTTGACATGATTTCGACTCAGAAAATAAACTTTTTGCATAAAGGTTATAGTTGGAGGTATAATCTAAACAATGAATAATGCAAACTACAAAATAGCCTCGGAAAGGACTGGAACAATTAACGACAAAAGGCATGCATACGGAAAATCTAAAGGTCATGTTTTAGGCGACGAATGGAGACTGGGTGTTTGGAATGCTAGGGGAGTAAATGATCTCAAGGTAAAAGAATTGCGTGAAACTATGGACGTGAAGAAACTAGATATTTTATGTGTGCCTGAAACAAAGAAAAAGGGATGCGAAACCAAAGACATTGAAAACGGCTTGTTGAAAGGCGGATTTGAAATATGGTCAGGAGTAGACATTGAATTACGTGTTAAACAAGGAGTAGGTCTGATTTTGAATGAAAGAGCAAAGGAACATCTCGGAGACCATGGTATTGTATCTCCCAGACTGTTTTTGGCTAGAATAAAAGTAGGAATCAGAAAACTGTTTATCATAGCATGCTACGCTCCAGTCGATAGTGATCCTAGAGAAGTAAAAGACGCCTTCTGGGACTCTTTAAATGACACAATAAATATTTGCGAACATGGGGAAAGAATAATTCTACTAGGAGACATGAACGGATGGGTAGGCATCCAAAATCAGGATACAGAAAGAGTACTAGGTAATTTTTGGTGATCCAAGAACAAACTATATGGTTATAAAAAACAAAGATATAGAGGGCGCCTGGACAATGTTTCGGGATATCCTTGTTAGATGTATGATCGATGTGTGTGGTAGCGCAGTTGTAGGAAGAATGTCTGGTAATGCGCGGTGGAATGATGAAATTCAGGCTGCCCAAAAAGCAAAGAGAGAAGCGTACAAGAGAACTTTGAACGTCGCAGATCTCAGCAATGAGGAAAGAAATAGACGTAGAAATGATTACAATTACAATGTAAATGATTCAGAATTTTAGTAAAAGTTTTAGATTTTGCAAATTATAGAAAATGCAGTTACGGCGTTTCTCGAAATTCAAACCTGTTTTTCTCAGGATCGGATAATTCCGGAGAATACCGTGAGTACATACAGTCCTCTTCGAAATTAACAGATTGCCAGTCTTCGTATTTAACGCTCTTTTCCGAAAATTATGCAATAATTATTTTTAAAGTCATTAAAAATTGTTTAGAAAGTTTTGAATAATCAGGTTTCTTTTACGACTGCTGCGACATGAAAAAATACTTTTTTTGATTTTTTGCTGTTAACGTTGTTTTTGCAAATCACGGAAGAAAGTCATTCAGAAAATTTAACTCACAGTAAACACTTAATTTCGAAAAATATGTTAAATTTTAATACCAGTCATTTCAAATTTAATACACTTTTACAAAAATTAGTATTTTAATTATAATTTTATTTTCAATTGCCCTTTAGTCCCCAAAACTGAAACATAGTATATACAAAATTAAAATATATCTGTTAGTGATAGTTCCATGGTATACATTTCTAAAAAAAAGTCTATCACGCTAGGACTGGTTGCATTTTCCAATTCTAATGGAAGAAAAATATTTGGAATAAAAACATTGGAATTCAGAAAACAAAAAATTCCTCGCTGAATAGGGTGTATACGAATATTTCTATTCAGATTTTTAGAGGAGTATCGTAGGAGGTAAATGTAGCAGTGGTTCATTACCTCGTTAAGGCCGTTATTACCTTGGTGCTTGTAAATGTATAGGCTTACTAATAACATATATATACAACCCGATGGACAAAGCTGAACTCACTAGACTTATAATTGGATCGAAAAATGTGCTCTGTAGAGCAGCGAGAACAATATACCTTTATTTCGTCCAAATAATTTTTTGCCTGATCTTGTTTAAATAATTAAATTTCATCTAAAATGGACCAATTTGGTAATCCATAATGACAAATTTTTAACAAAGATGTTTTAAATTATCAACAAAAAAAGGTGAATTTATTAAAATATTTTGATTCTCTGCAAAATAAATCAAAGTTTAAAAAAATAGTTCAATTTCTAAACAAATACCTAAGAAATTTAACTAAACAGATGAATTTTTAACCAAACAGACTTTAAGCGAATAGATATCAAATCATTTAAAAAAATTTTTAACAAAGTAGTTGAGTTTTCGACCGGAAAAGATGAATTAAAAAAAATAATTGCCTTTTCTGCAGAATAACTAAATTGTTGAGAAAATAGTTAAATTTTGAATCAAATAGTTAAATTTTGACTAAAAAATATTAGGTTTCAACCAAAAACAGAATAGTTAAAGGGGGAGGGTCGGTAAGGCCGGTTTTTGGCCTAATTTATTTTTGGACCAAAAAATCTGAAAAAATCCTGGTAGTATCTTATAAGTATCCCGAGTCGATTGCACGGTAAACGGACTACCCTCCACCCCCCATCCACCCCGACCCCCCTACAAATATAGGAAGCACCACTACCCACCAACTCTATTTTCGAGAGATTTGACACTCTTAAACA
>NC_046663.1:43809356-43813174 GCF_010883055.1 Belonocnema kinseyi
ATCGACTCGGGATACTTATAAGATACTACCAGGATTTTTTCAGATTTTTTGGTCCAAAAATAAATTAGGCCAAAAACCGGCCTTACCGACCCTCCCCCTTTTCAGCCTAAACAATTACATTTCAATCCAAAATTAGCTCAGTTCTAATTGAAAATGACGAAGTTTTAACCAACAAAAGTTGACTTTCGATCAAAAAAGGTGAATTTCATAAAATAGTTAAATTGTCTACAAAATAATAAAGCTTTTAACAAAATTGAATTATCAACTAGTAAGGATACTTTTTTAACCTAAAGGAAATAATAAAACTTCCATTTTCAAAAATGACTTCTAGCCTAAAACAAAAATGATAGTGAACCTGCTGAACATAATGACAAAAATAAGGCTAGAAGACAAATTTTCAAAATATAAAAGAATAATTTTTCAACATAAAAGACTAATTATCATTAAATAGTATACATCTTTAACCGGATAGTTAGATTTTAAACTCAGAAAAAGATACATTTTCAATAAAAAAAGTATGATAAAATTTTAAGTTTAAAAAATGTTATCGCAAATAAAAGAATTTTAATAAAATAAAGACGGTACCTTAACAGGAACATTCTGTTTAAAAGAAAACATTTGAATTTTTGACTAAAAAGCCAAAGTAAAAAACAATAATTCGATTTTCCATATAAAGGTTAAACTTTAAAGAAAATAGTTACATTTTTAAGCAAATAGTTGAATTTTCAAGTAAAAAATATATGATTTCAAAAAACAGATAAATTACATTTTTAGTTATAAAAATTATATTCTAACTAAAAAGAACCAATTTTTACTCCATAATGAGGAATTTTTAATACAAAAAAGTTGAATTTTTGAAAAAAATGAATTCAATGAAATAGACGATTTATCTACTAAATGAAAGAATTTTTCACCAATTAGTTGAATTCTCAACTAAAAAAGATAAGTTTTCAAGCAAAAATGAAATAGTTAAATTTTTAACTGAAGATGGTAAGTTTTCAACCAAAAATGAAACAGCAAAATTGTTAGTTTGAAAAACTACTTTTTAAATAAAAAAGTTAACCTATTGAATATGAAAAGAGAAGAGGTCTTTTTGACCAAATAAATAAGTCGTTAACTAAATAAATAAATTGAATGTACGGCAAAAAAGATAATTGTAAAAAAGGTAAGTTTTGAACAGAATGCATTAATTTTCGACCAAATAGTTGGATTTTTATTTCATAAAAAATAAGTTTGCAACCAACAATTAAATAACTAAATTATCATATAAAAAATAATTTTAAACAAATGAAAAAATAGTAATCAACAAACTAGTTGAATTTGCAACCAAAGAGGTGAATCTTAAAATAAAATAAATTCTTAACACTATAGTTGAACTTAAAAAAAATTCTTAATCACATAGTTAAATTTTTAACTGAAAACATCTATTTTCCGCAGTGTCAACAAAAAAAAAACACGAATTTATAACGAAATAGTAAAATTTTTGGGTCTTTCTCGTCGTTGCGAAAAATTGGCGGAGTTGAATTTCCGAATTTCGGGGCGACGAGACACTTCGTTCATTTTTAACTAAAGAAATAAACCTTCAACCAAGAAGTTTCATTTTCTATCAACAACGATGATTTTTCAACAAAAACGTTACATTTTCTATTTATGAACTTAATTTTTTTTCGAAAAAGATGTATCTTCGATCAAAAATAAAATAAATTTTTAACACAGGAGTTCAACTTCCAAACGATTGGTTGAATTAAAAAAAAAATTATTTTGAACCAAATTAAAATAACATGATAGGCATACAAATATTTGTATATCAAACTAAAACTACCAACATGTTAGGCTGAAGCAAGCAAGGTGTTAAACATATTTTCCATGTGCTTATAGTCAATGTTTTGTGTCGTATTTTAACTTGTCCAAAAATGATGATTATTAATATTTTGGCTACAGGATAGTAATGAAGATGCTATCGATTCTTCAAGAAATCTCGCTTATCACCAGCCAATAAGAGAAATTCTTAACGTCCTTTCTGACCAGATGGAGCTTTGAATTATAATTTTTTTTTCTAATTTTTTCTGAATAAGAAATTCTCCTTCGCTCCCGTGGGAATCGAACCACAGAAATTCCGATTGCCGGTTCATGTGATTTTCCTTAAGCTACAGCTGGTTACTATCGATCAGTGTAGATGTCATTTTACAATCTGTGAAAAAAGATCAAAACCATTGATTAAGTGAACTCTTCAAATAATAAAAAATACATAATGTCATTTTTGACTGGATGAAAAATAAATTTTTCTGAAAAACATCCTCTCATTTCACTTGATAGATAGTTTTGATTTCTTTTTTCACAGATTGTGGTATGACATCTACACTGATTGATAGTAAATAGTTCCGATGATAATACAGATTCATTTAAATTACTAGTATCATAAATGTAACAGCTAGCTTGAGATAGCGTGTATTTCTGACAAAAGATTCTTTTTTCGATATCTCTAATAACTTAATGGGATAGCACCCGATCTGCAATCGGAAAATCTGTGGTTCAATCCCCAGTGAAGCGAATTGAGAGAAACTTTTTTTTAGAAAAATTTAATTTAAAAATCCTTTCTCAGAAATACAAGCATTATTCTGCCAGATCTTACAAGTCGAATCTTGCAAGGACTCTGTATTAGCATTAGAGAATGAATGAAATTTTTAACGTCGTTTCAGACTAAATAGAGCTATGAATAAACAATTATTAAATTAAATTTTTGTCTAAAAAAAGATCTTTCCTTCTAAAAATACATTCGAGGCAAGAAAGCTCTGCTTTGCATTGAAATTAACATTAAAAATCTTGATGGATGTCCTATATTTAAACATTAAATATGTTAACCCTAATAACCCAAATGTTAAAAATGAACATCGATTTTTCATCATGTACTTTTAAACTGTGTCCAAAATGTATTCTTCCAACAAATATGAGAAGTCCACTAACAAAAACTTTAGAGCTTACTCATTGATAACTAGCCAACGAAAGTGGAGAAAAGCTTACCGCTTGTTAAACGCTTTTGTGATGATTAGCACTGCAGTGCAATTTTGAGGAAATTATGCATAGCCTATTCTAATTTAATTATTCTTTTGTGTGAACTCAAAAAGGCATTTTAGCCCATTTCTCGCTGTTTTGTGAGCGTTGCTGGAATTCCGAGATCCAGCAAGTTGCTCAGTCTAGCAGTGGCATTTCTCGTCGAGAACCCCGAGGGTACGTTTATATTCATAAGCATAATGGGCCGACTCATGATATACGACTGGCTTTGGTCAAGGATGTCCCTTTACGTTCTCGTCATTATTAATCCTGGTTTTGCGTTCCGCGACGCGATGTGATGTCACATCTCAAATTTATCACTAGCTGAGCCCGGCTTCCATTTCATATGAAAATCATAATGGCCCTCATGACATCTTATCCAAAATACGAAAATTGGAAGGGATATTTGTTAGGGTACAAAGTGCCCATTCAGTCCAACAAATTCGAATTAAGGGATTATGGAAATTCCTATTTTGATAGTTGTTTATTGTTGGGAGGAATTTTTTGCTTATAGTTCCCTTTGATAAATTTTGCAATACTTTATAATTGAAGAGATAAGAATGACAATTGGGTAAGGACAGGCCTTGGAGTCACCACACTGTTGACAACTCTTTTATTCTTTTTTTGAACGATAGCACTATTTTGCTAATATCTGTAGAAAAATGATACTCAACCAAATATTTTCTTTAAAATATCTTCTAATGCCCCTATTTCTTTACTTTTGCTTGAAAAATATTTTTAAATTTTTTCGCTAATTGGCTCAAATA
>NC_046663.1:43813274-43837900 GCF_010883055.1 Belonocnema kinseyi
AAGAATATAGTCGCCGCTAAAAACTAATTTGTCATTTTTTAGCTATTTTTGAGCACCTTCCAATCCTCTTGTTGTTAACTTTAGTTTTGTATCCACCATCCACCTTCCCCCAAGTAACGGAGCCACAAATTGATTTAAAACAGGGGAAATTGGGTTATTTTAAACATAAATAGAGGAATAATTAAGGAATAGAATCTTTTAAATAAATATATAACCTAAGAGTGAAATTTATAAAAAAAAGAAAGAAAAAGAAAAAAATAATATACATTGTGAACCCAAAAGATAAATTTCCAACAAACAAGATTAATTTTCTAAACCAAAAGACAAATTTTCATCAATGTACATGTGTTTTCTACATTTTGTTCTTGCTGAATTAACCGAAACGTAAATGAATTTTTAAAAAGTAGTGGAATTTTCAACATAAAAGATTATTTTTCAACAAAAAGATTAGTTTTCTGACCCACAAGATAAATTTTCATCAAAATATATGAATTTGTTGACGAATAGTTAATTTTTCAAATCATAAATAGAATAGTTAACTTTTAATATAAAAAAATTAATTTTTGACAAAAATAAACACATCGGCCAGAAAGCTGAAAAGAAATTTTAAAATAGATCAACCAAGTAGATGAATTTTTATTAAAAAAGATTAATTGCTGACCCAACAGTTAAATTTTCAACCTAAAAGATGGATTTTTCCACAGAGAAGACTAACGTTATAGCAAAAAAGAAGAACTTTCAACCTCAAGTGTTGAATTTTCGACAAAAAAACTTATTTTCAACCTAGAAGGACGACATTTATACCATAAAAGATGGATTTTACATCAAAATACGAATTTCCAACCAGTTGAATAAAACGAAAACTAAAATGAATTTTTGAAAAATAGTGGAATTCTTCACCAAAAAGATAAATTTTTAACAACGAAGATTAATTTTCTAACCCAAAAGATGAATTTTTATCAAAATACATGAATTTGTTATAAAATAGTTGACTTTTCATATTGTAAAGTATAAATTTTCGAACCAAAATGGAATAGTTGAATTTTCATATGAAAAATTATTTTCTTAATAATAATAAATAAATTGTGAACCGAAAAGGTGATACTTAAAAAAATTGTGTTCAACATAGACGATCAACCAAGTTGTTGAATTATGAATGAAGAAAGATAAATTTCTAATCAAATAGTAAACATTTGAACTAAGAAATTGATTTTTCCTCAGGAAAGATTAATGTTTTACCAAAAAAGATGAATTTATAGCAAAAGACATAAATCTCAACTAAAAAGATGAAGTTTTAACAAACCAGTTAAATTTTGAACCGGAAAGATGGTTTTTTCTATAGAGGATGTGATATTATTATATTTTTTCTAGTTCATATTTTTTGTGTATCTCAAAATTTTTAACAGTATAGTTAACATTTTAATAACAAATTGCTTTATTTGTAAGCCAATTAGACCAGTTTTTTACAAAAAAGGTAAAATATTCAACTAATCCATTACATTTTGAACAAAATTTTTTTATTTCTGTTTAAAATACATAATTATCTTTTAAACGAAAAAAAACGAATTTGTAACTAAAATTATAAATCTTCAAATGAAAAATAATTAAATTTCAAGAAAGTAGTTCAATATTCAACTTGAAAGTGTAATTTTTAACAAAAAATGTAAGAGTTGTTATTGCAACAAAAAATGTAGTAGTTATTCTTAAAAAAAAAGATTTTGATTCAAATAAAAAAACAGGTTGGTTTAGCCAACAAAAAACGAATTTTCTACAAAATAATTAAATCTTCATCTAAAACAGTTACGTTTTTATTAAAACATCACCTGTTTTAATTAAAGGAATTTATTTTCAATGAAGAAAGAAGAATTTTAAACAAAATATATAAATACTTTACCAAATAGCTCCATTTTCTACCTAGTTAATTGTTGAATTTTTGAGCTAAAAATAAGAAATTTAAAATAAGATTTGAATTTTCAACCAAACAGTTGCATTTTTTTGCAAAAGAGTGATGTTCTGCCAAAAAGACGCGTTTTCGACAAATAGATTATTCATTTAACTACATAGTTAATTTTTGTATGAAACTTAAATTTCTAGCCAATAATATACATTTTTTTATAAATTAGTTGATATATATATATATATATATATATATATAAATACACATACATATATATAGTTTATGTATAGCGGATAAGACAATGATATATTTTTAATTTGTTTTATAAGCTTTTCTATGTGAAATAAATGAAAAATATCAGTGTTTTGTCCACGATATATAAATTATATATAATTTTTTCACCTGGCTTTTTACATAAATAAACGAAATTTTTATTAATTTGACCCAATTAGTTTGCTTTAATCAACCAAAGTTTTTGGTTGAATCGTTTAGTTCATTTCAGAAAATATTTTATTGATTTAGCAAAATTTTGTTGGCGTATCTACCGTGTAACTTAAGAGAGAATTTTAGTAAATTCAAGGAAAATATTTGGTTGATGCAAAATGGCTTTTGGTTGATTCAACCAAAATATTTTTATGAATGCATCATAAAAGTATTTTAATTGGATTTTAGTTACTTGATCTCAATAAAGAAAGGGGAAATTCAGAAAGCACGTGGCGGGTTTAAGGCTCCAGAATTATTCAAACGCAATTCATAAACATGTAGTATACCTTCAGACTGGAAAATGTTGAGCAAACTTCTTTCGAGAAGTCAAAGTGTGCTTACGCGAAATGTAAAGTATGTGTACACAAGAAGATAAACTGCTGCTAGATCTAATGTACACATCTCGATTCAGAAGCAACACAATGAGACATTTCGGGTGTCTACTAACCTGGAAAACCTGGAATTATCAGTAGAATTTTATATACCTGGAAGACCTTGAATGTGGAGGATATTTTAAATTCTAAACGAAATTCTAGTATAAAATTAAAAAGCAATAAATATTCATCCGTGGCTTCTACGAGTACAATCGTTTATTTGTATCTGCATCCTCTTCAAGTGCCTTTTCACAAAAGATTGATGAAGATCTAAACAAAAATCTAATTTGTTCTTACGCTTTTTGGAATAAAAGGCAAATTTTTTCTATTCTTTGTTGATACTAGATGTGGAAATAGTAATCTTTTTCAAGTTTTTTGTAGAAACATTTGCAGTTACCCATAATGTCTTTGTTCAATGCTAATACAAATAAGTGCTAATAAGCAGATACAGATTGAGGGTCTATTCGATAATCAGTTAAAATTTTTACAGTTTCTAGGGCTTACTTAAAAAACAGCAATTTTAAGTTTCATTTTGGTTTTTATACTCCTGGAAGGTACTGCAACTAGTATTTATTCAAAGTCGTTTTTCTCAAGAACTGCTAAAAACCGCATCTTATTACTTCGGCATGTTACAAGTTTGGTAATTACCTATTACGGCAAAAAGTATGAATCCAAAGAAAAATTGCGAAAGGTGTATGTCCCCGTCGTAAACTAGATGAACAATTTGATCAAAGGAGCGAGTTCCTCTGAACAGCTGTAATAGGGCTGAGTTAAGTGAACTGAAGTCCACAGCAGCAGATGGTCAGAGAGTTATCGACTCTATATTGGCTCGAACTAAACAAGTTATCGTCTGTTATTATATCAACAGTTTCAGCTATATATATTGCAGCTTGAACCCTATCGTTGCTGGTCGGGGTTAGTGAAGCCAGCGTCTTGCTAATGATGCCGGCGAAGTTTGCATAGTGTTGTAGACAGGCGCGAGCGTTATATCTCCACAGGCGTATATGATAATACCGTGTCGGCGGTATCGATCTTCAGGAGCGAGGCAATTTCCCTTTTTCCTCTGGGGCCGCTGAAGAAAACGGACTGATGTACCATTTGATGAGGTGTGTTGGAATGCCCACACATAGGTTAGTTTGTTTCGAGTAAAACGATTTGCCTCTTCTTCTTGTTCTCAGTTTACTGCTTCTACTTTCATCCTGAAGAGGCTGTCGCTCCTCAGAATGATTCACGATTGTCATATTTTTACGCCTTCATACAAATAGAATCAAGTATCCTTTTTTTATGCAATGTTCTTTAGAGTAATTAATTTTTTTTCAAAATTGGCTATAGAAAGTAAATCATTTTTGGAAAAAATCACATTCTTTAAGGAGGATAGTTACTGTAATGATTACATCTTTTTCATTTTAGGTTTGGAGGGAATATTTTCTTGATTAGTTAATATTTCACTTAGTGTAATTTTTGAACGACGCCTCAATCGAAAGGTTGTCTCGGCATTATAAACTGCTGATGACGAAGGAACATTTCCAAGAATGAACCTTCCAGATCCGACATTTCAACTGGGATTTAGAAGCAGTCTAGATAGCATTGAACTGAGCAGCTCCCTCTAACTTTCTGTACAATGCTACACATCTGATAACAGTTCTTCAATCTCATATTTGTTGACAAACAAAATGAATGCTTTAGTGCATTAGAGAACTGAGTTTACTGATTTGAATTGATTATTAAATATATGGTTTTCGTTTTACACAATTTGTAGAAATTTGAATAACAATTATAGTTGTTCCGGAACATGACCTGCTGGCGGTAAGGGTTACTTTGCTAAGGGGGTCAGGAAACTCAGGATCGTAGATACGTTTAGTAATAGGGAAACAACTAATTCTAACTACAATTCACGAACCATTTAACTCGGTAAATTGTTTTATCACGCATGTTCCTATTTGTCCCTTAGCAATGCCACAAGTTTACGCAAGTTCAAACAATGTACCTTATATAACAAATAGAATTCCTTTCTCGCTAATTTTATCACAGCCTCTTCTGACACTGACAGCAAGCGGAAAAATATTCTACCAGTACATATACCGAAGAATTTGACTAAAATAACTAAAAAGTTTAGTTAAGTCAACAAACATTTTGTTTTTCAACAAAAATGTTGTTGATTCAACAAAATAATTTCCTGAGTGTAATTAAACATAATGCCTTGTTTTAAACTCTAATGAGATTAGTAATCAAATTACTTTATACTATTTATATATTACTATTATTATTATTATCTTAGATATAAGATTAATATGCTTAAAATTATTTGCAATGCTTTTATACCGATTTAGGATATTTTATTTGATCAGCAAATTGCGCATCAGAATAGTATGATTCTAATGGTCAATTTTCTATCATGAATTTTCATGAGAGGCAACTGTCGCATGTAAATTTTTATGACGGAAGCAAGTAGAAGGTGATTAAACAAAATTTTGAAATTACCATATTGATAAATGATGAACAAGTGTGTAAAGTATTAAATACAAAATTAAAGCTCAAATATTCTTTTTAAAGATGGTCATTAGGGTTGTCCACAAAAACGCTTCTTTTGAAAACTAAAATGGCTTTACGATTTGAAAAAGAACTCAAATAATGAAGTTTGACCCCTAGAAGAATTTAATCAGATGATTATAGATGCTTCTCAAATAGTTTTGAGTTAAAGACTAAAAAAAGGTCGCAAAATGTAATTTACGTTGAATGGATTTTTTTATTTCTAGGAGCAGATAAATCAAAAAATATTGGGACGATCATTTAGGTCCTAGCGATCCTCAAGCGAGGGTTGAGATATTTGATTGGCTTGAATTGGCGCGATTTTTAAATTACAATTTTAATTGTGAAAGAATTTAATACAGAATAGAGACAATACCCATGATAAGAACACTTTAAATTATTGGGAAGGTGAAAATATTTCTTTTGAAATACATCGAATTTAAATTTTTCATAAACGGAAGAAATAATTTTAAAAATCACAGTTCAAACTTTCAATGCTTTATAAAAATATTTAGGTTCCGGTATAGCTGCGACCATTGTAGTAGAATGTTTTTTATTCTTAAAAAATCTTATTGCTTATATTTCTCTTTTATTGAAAATGTTTTTTAGCGAAATGTATTATATTGTATTTGGCTTGATAAAAATCTCTAAGGATACAATTAATCAATTACTGATTTGATAATAATCGTATGACTAGAGATTCTTAAAACCAGAAATCATTCAATACTTCGCTTAGAAATTCTTTGTTTTCATAAACATAAATGAGTAATAAGATTTTTGTAGAAAAAAGTGGCTGTGCTAATTTTAATCAAATTTTATTTGTTCCTAATTTTATTAGAGTATAAAAGTTTGGGAACCCCATTTTTACTCAAAAAATCAGCTAATTAAAGCTGTTCAAAACAAAAAACTGGATTTAGATACAGAAAAGGGGTATGTTATGGAAATTTTCCCATTGATCAGTTTTTCTGCTATGACTTTTTTATATCTCGCTGCATTTTCAAAAAAGCTGATAATTACGATTTTCGGAAGTTAAAAATGAAAAAGTTTGAAAAATCGAAGAAATCATCGAAGAAAGAGTAAAAGCAACTTCATTAAAAAAAAAGTAATCTGTCTGTGGAAAAATTAAGCTTTCAGAAAAATGTCTTACATTTTTTTAAATCAAAGATCAATAAGTTTCGACAAATTCTTAAATTACGTAAATTAAAAAAGTACTTTAGAAAGTAAAAACAATTTCTAGAGCTCTACAGATTTATACACAATGTATAATGATGAGAATTTTTCTTCCAACCTGTAACTAAAACTTTTCTAAAATATTTTTGGTTGAAATTTTTTTGTATCTATGATTAAGAAATATTTCTGGGTTAAAAATTCGTCTTTTTGAATTGCTAATTTATCTCTTTTGGTAAAAATGCCATCTATTTGATTTAGAAGTCTACTTTTATAATTTTGGTTTCGGATTGAATATTTTTTTTTTGTAGAAAATTCAAAAGGTTTGATTAAAAGTCATGCTTTCTGGTTTAAAATCCAAATAATTTGAGAGAAAAATGCCCTATTCAATCAAAAATAAAATCTTTTATTGAAAATTAATCTGTTTTGGTTCAGCATGCATTTACTTTGTTATACAATTCCCTTTTTTTAAATTTAACAAGTGTTTTTTTTATTCAAAATTATTGTTTTAGACTGCAAATTAAAGGAGATCATTTATGGTTAAAGATTTATATCTTTTGGTTGAAAGTTGATATCTTTAATTTAAAAATTTAACTGTTTGGTTGGAAATTCGTGTGTTTTTTTTAGTTCAGATACTTGACTGTACTTCTTTGTTGAAAATTTATTATTTTTTTTCGTTAAAGATTAATCAGTTTAGTTCAAGCTTTATTTCTTTGGTTAAAAATTTAACTATTTTGTTGAAGATTCACGTTTTTGGTAAAAAATTGATTGTTTTAATAGAAAATTTAAATATTCCATTTGAAGACTGATTATTCAGTTGAAGAATAATTATTTTGTGGAAATTTAATCTCTTGAGTTAAATAGTCAACAATGTTTGGTTAAAAGTTGATTCTTTTAAATTGAAAAGTCTGTCACATTTTTTAAAGAATTAAAAAAAAAGAATTTTAACTATTTTCTGATAAACCCAACTAGTTGGTTGAAACTGAACTTTCTTCGTTACACTTCATGTTTGCTTGTTGAAATTTAACCTTTTTTGTAGAAAATTAGCCATCTTGGCGTGAAAGTTCAAAAACTTGGTTGACATTTTTTCTCCCTTTGCGTGAAAAAAATTTCTTGGTTAAAAATATATTTTTATGAATTGAAATTTGTCTATTTGGTTCACCCTGTTTGATTAATTATTATTAATCTTTTTTAATAAGCATGCCGCTGTTATGTTGAGAAATCTTAATGTTTTGTTCAATTTAGCTGTTTTTTATAAAAAGTTAAAACCCATTTTGATTGAAATATCCAATGTTACATTTTTCTTTGAGAATTCATTTTTTGCTGTAGAAACTTCAACTACTCAATTAAACGATAAACTACTCTGGTAAAAATTTATTTCTTTAGCTGAGAATTCATCACTTCAGATGAAAGTTTAAAATTTAACATTTTGGTTGATTTGGTTGGTTCTTTTGTTGAAATATCTTTTTTTTTTCATTGACGATCGATCAAAAAAAATTTTTTTTTTCGTTGTTGAATATTTAACTCTTCAAGTTATTGAAGATTCATCATTTTATATGAAAGTTTAATATACGAAAAATGGTGATTTTGCTCATAATTTAGAAATTTCATTAAATTTTTTATTATGGAATAATAATAATAATAATAATAATAATAATAATAATAATAATAATAATAATAATAATAATAATAATAATATAGGGTAATATATTGATATAAGCAGGACATAAACTAAAAAGCAACTGTAATCCATTTTATAACTTGAAAGTGTTTTTTTTAACCTAGTCAATCAAGTTTAAAAGAATCTAGCATTAAATTCACTCGCTAAATCCTTTCTGCAGATTTAACTGCATTTTTTACATTCTTGAGCCACTTAATAAAACATTTTTTAAAATGTATCCATCTTCAAGATTGTGAATTTGAATTGAATATTCTATTTGAAAGGTATTTAGGTTCCAGATAGTACGGTAAATCAGCTTTGCTCTAAGAGCATCAACATGTCTTTGATCTACTTTGCAATCGACGGTAAAAAGCTGGAATTTTTTCATTTTTTTGTCAAACGAATCTGCTGCAGAACGAGCGGCTATGATCTGAAATAAGACTAAACTGAGGATCAATCAGGATGAGTATAAAGCTACACAGAAAAGTAATTAATATTGAATCAAGAGAATATTTCTGTCTAAAGAAAATGTACTACACTCAGAACAGTGTTTGTTTGAATCAAAGTAATATTTTTTCATTGAATTTTTTTTTATTTAAGACTTAAGGTCGCATCCGCTACAAGGTAATTATTCGCCAGAATTGCAGGCAAGTATTACGAAAAGATAAATATTGAAAGATCTGTTAAATTAATGAGTATAAAATTTCAGTATGCTATTATGGTATTGAAAAAATTATATTAATTTTAAAATACCTATTTTATTGGGAAAATGTAGCACTTTTTGGAATAAATGTGGAGCCGTAAAAATTATTTTTACACGGATTAGGCTGCTTTCTTCGAAGAAAGTAGCTGGTGATGATTTCCAGTTTTTCAAGATTATATTGAAGATAGAGTTAATGAGTTGATGATACTTCATTGATTTTAATATTAGATGTGAGTCAGAAAATTTAAATTTTGAATTGCTTTCAGGAAATAATATTCCACATCCTGTTCCTTTTTGTGTAAATATGTGTACAAGTGTAAATTTGAATAAAAACGGAGAAGTTATTAATAGAATTTTCAAACTTGTCTTTGAATTAAAATGTTTTAGTTTGTTCACAGTCAAAGTAACGTTACACGTTTAACGTTTAACGTGACGTTTTAGAATTAGATAATTTTTTTTAAGTACACATGGTAACGCTTAAAGTATGTTTTTAGATGATGAGTGTTTTTGGTGGGGAATTAATTTTTTTGTTTAAAAATTTAAGTTTTTGGTTGAGAATTCTTAAATTCTATTAAAAATTAGTCTTTTTTTTTGGTAGTAAATTAAGCTTTTTATTTAAAATTCATATTTTCAGTTGAATCTTCAACTTTATGGTTGAGAACTTTTGAATTTGATTAAAAATTCCCCTTGTTGATAGTAAATTAACCTTTTTGCTTACAAATTCTTCTTTTTTTAGTTAAAAATTCAACTTTTTGTTTCAGAATTCTTAAATTTTTATAAAAATTAGTCTTTTTTGTTAGTAGTACATCGAGACCGTTCAATAACTTATCTTTCTAGAGCCATTCCGAGAGTTGACGACACGCCGTGGGTAGGTGCAACAGTAGCTGCGCGTGGTGCTCGGGGTCTGCGGTTGTCACTCAGGCGAGCACTCTGACATGGACAAAGAAAACGAAGCGGGCTCTAACAGGTTTGTTCCCGCCCACCGTCAGCCCCAAACCTGGCGCAAAATACTAGTTTCACTGTAAATTAATATTTATGTTAAAAAATAATTTTTTTTTAGTTGAAAATTCAAGCTTTTGGTTGAGAATTCTTGAATTTTATTGAAAATTTGCCTTTCTGATCTAAAATTAATCTCTTTGATTAAGTATTCATATTTTTTAATCGAAAATTTTAATCTTTGGTCAAGGATTCTTAAATTATGTTAAAAATTCATCCTTTTTGGTTATTATAATTAATCTTTATGTTTCAAAATTAATTTTTTATTGGAAATTCAACTTTTTAGTTGAGAATTCTTGAAATAAATTGAAAATTTGTCTTTTTGTTAAAAAATTCACCTGCTTGGTTACAAATTTTAAAACTAGGTTTTGAAGTTGAATTGCTTTTTCCCTTTCTTTCTTAAAAATTGAAGTTTAATAACTTTCTTGAAAATAAAAAAAAATTTCTTCTTTTCTAAGAATTCATTTTTTTAAAGTTAAGAATTCTTTAATTTTCTTGCAAAATCGTCTATTTTGGGAGTAAATTAATGTTTTTATTTAAAAATTTATCCTTTTTAGTTAAAAAATCATCTTTTTTTTTAGAATTCTTGAAATTCGTTAAAAATTCGTTCTTGTGGTAAAAATTGAACTTTTTTGTTTATAAAAATTCATATTTTTGGTTAAAAATGTAAAAAGCAGTTTTTCAATTTGATTGTTTTAATTTAATTTTATATATTTTTTTAGAATTTGCACTTTTTTCAAATTTCTTCTTTTTTTAGTTGAGAAATTACTTAAGTAATTGAAAACTTTCGAATGGAATTTTTGGTAAAAAATGTACTATTTTGAATAAAAAAACTCAACTCTTTGCTTCAACTTGAAAATTCAACTTTTTAGGTTAGAGTGTTTATATTTTGTTGGAACATCGCCTTTTTTGGTATAAAATTAACTTTTTTTGAAAATTTTATATTTTTGATTTGATGATTAAACTGTTTGGTATAAAAATTCGTCATTATCTCTTGAAAGTTTAAGAATTTAATTTAAAAAATCAACTATTTGGTAGAAAATATTTTTTTTATAATTCAAAATTATTATTTTTTTAATTAAAAGTTCAACACTTCGATTTCTGGTTAAAAATGTGTATTTATTAGTTTTAAAAATCAATAAGACCCTGATTAATTGTCACCTGAAATTTGATTAGGCAAATTTTAACTATAGGTTTTACCTAAAGGCTACGTTACTTCCGAGGGGAAATTGGTAACGTATAGTTTATGGAAGATCCATTAGGTATTTTGTGGAGTGCCAAGGCAGTTAGTGCGACGATCTTCTTTCAGTAAAATTTAATTTGAAATTAAGAAAAAAATATTGCCATCTAGTTATAAATGACCTTAAACTTCTGCTATTTGAAAAGTTTAAATGATCGATATTTTTGATTTTTATATTCGCAGATTGTGGAATGACATCTACACTGATTGATAGTAACTACCTCTGATGATAATACAGATTCGTTTAAATATTGTATCTTTTCTATTCGCACCGTTTTTTTTCTTATTTTAATGTTAATTTTTTGCATGGGCGAATCCAGAAACGATTCTTGGGTGGCCGTTGCGGGAATTATAGAATTATAATTGAAAAATTCACCAGTGCTGTAGCTCAGGGGGGAGCTCCCTCATACATCCGCTACTGATTTCTTGTGTGTCTAAAGTAACGAAGAATGCCATTCTAAACTCTGAATTTGATACCCCTGAAGTTTAGTCATATTAATTTTCTTACATGTTCACAGGATAATATCACTGCTCCCTAAAATTTGCTTAACATTTCTCAACTTTGAATTTAATTATGTGCAAGCAAAGGGGTGTAGAATATACAAAAGGTCTGCTGAATTTCCAGTAGGTCAAACAACCTGTTATTCCATGACATTTTAGACCCTACGAAACTTCATTTATCAATATCAAAAATCTTATGGCATCAGATACCCTTGATTCAGAAACAACAATTAGGAAATAGTACCTAGACGACGAGAGATTGATTACAGCCCAGTATGGCAGAGAATTCAGCCGTTGGATTTGTCAAATTTTCTAGAGAAGCTATTAAAAAATGCGTGATTTACATTAAATAAAAAAAGAGCTGGAAATAGAGCCAGGTCAATAAAGATGATAATAAATAACTTAAACAATATTTGTTTATTTTTATATTTTATTATTATTTAATTAATAATTAACTAATCATTGCCTGGAGGTCTGGCATGTTCACTTAATTTTCAGTAGTAGAATATATTACATTTTTTTTGTAAATATTTTTGGTTTAACAGTAATATCAAACTTTGAAAACTGTTAAATGGGTTCGAAACTCACTGGTTTAGACGGTACGACCTCGCCAAAATAAATTTTGTAGGAAATTAACTTGACGTTAAATTGGAAGGAATTTCATGGAATTTTGTAACATTTCTAAGAATTTCAAGGAACTTTTAAGAATTTCATATGGTTTGTGGGATTTACCAGAAACTTCTTTTATTTCAAAAAATTGTCGGGATTTTTAAATATTTAAAACATTTTAAGCTATTTTATCAGAATCCAAAGAATTTCAAGAGATTAAAAAAATTCCAAGGAAATTCAAAGCATTTCGTACGGTTTTCCAAAAACTAGAAAATTTTTAAATGAATTTCACGAGATTCCAGCGATTTTTAAGATTTTAAGCTACTTTAACAGATTTCGAAAAATTTCAACAGAATACATTTTTTAATTTTAAGGTGATTGGAAGTATGTTATTCCAAAAGGAATAAATTTATAACATACTAAATTAATTTTAAACCAAATAATCAAATTTATAGCCAAAAGATATGATCCTTCAGCCTAAATTAGGAGTCTCCATCTGTAATAGTTAAATTCATAGTTTAAAAAGTTAACTATCGACCAAAAAAAAAAAATTTTTAATAGTAAAATTAAAAAAAAGAAAAAATATATCTAGAATTATTAATTTTCAGCAACAAAGAAAGTTAAGAAGAGCGTTCAACGTAAACCAGGTAGTTGAATTTTAAAACAAATAGCTAAGTTTTAAATCGAAAAAGATAAATTTTAACAAATAATGTAATATTTGATATTTTAATTGAAAATGAATTTAATTTTAAATCAAGAAAAGTTCAATTTGCAACCAAGAAAGATTCTTCGGTTAGGAAAGAAAATAAATTTAACTCAAGTTGTTGTATTTTTAAATAAAAAAGCAAATTTTTAATAAAAGGCTAATAATGTTAACAAAAGATATTTTTTAACTCAATAGATTAATTTTATTTTATCTCTATTTAATAGAAAACTTTTTACTAAAAAAGCGAATTTTCAACCAAAAATTTCAAAGAAAGAGATGCAAATTTAACTATAATGATGAATTGTTAATAACAAAGAAGTGAATTTATAGCAAAGAACATACTTTTTCAACTAAAAAAGGATCATTTTTCGATAAAAAATTTAAAAAAAAACAACCGATTTTTAACCAAATGCAGAAATGTTCACAGAGATAAATTTTCAGCTGAAATGCTGATTTCAGAACAACCAAAAAGGATGTTTGACAAAGTATAGTTGATCTTACAGCTATGTACCAAGCTATGCACCAAGAAAGATTCTTTAGTCCAAAGGCAAAAAAGTGTTAAACAAATTGTTAAATTTTCAAACCAAAAGTCGCATTTTCTAAAAACAAAGTTATGTTTTTAAACCACTATATGCTTCGACAAAAATATAATTTTTAACAAAATAGTTCAATTATTAATAAAAATAGTTGCATTTTTGCTCGATAAAGATGAATTTTCATTCGCAAAGCATAAATTCCAAATGAAATTATTGAATTTTCTACAGAATAATTCAATTTTCAACCAAATAGTAAAATTGTTAACCATAAAATTTGAATTTTCAACAACAACAAAATATTTAACTGTGGAATTTTTTATTTAATATTTAATAATGTTTTCGTTTTAATATTATTCATCAATATTCTAATTTCAATATTTAAAAAAAGTGAATTATTTTTATTCTCTCTAAAAGTGTTTCTATAGATATAACGAATTCCGACTTTCACTCCTGGAAGATTCACAACTTCCTAGAATCCACAAGAAAGGCTTCAGGGAATTTTTAATTTTAAGGTGGAAGAAAAATTGCAAGTTCCTTATATTTGTCGAAATTTCAATGCTCATATAGACGTTCAAACCTCGGATGTGACAGATTAACTGAAACTTGATAGTTTCTACTCATGAAAATACGCGAGAGACAATATACGTTGAGAACTGAATCATTCTAAGGCGCAATTTTCGGACAAAAAAAGCATTAATATAATAACGAACCATTTGCGGGACGAAGTTGATCCTCTTGCATATATTATGTACCTACTTATTTTTTGACAATCTCAGACCTGATATTAGCTTTATTTATATTATAATAATTTTTCGATGCTTGCATTTTTTCGATTAGTTATATTCACAACTTTCTCCGTTCAATCCATATGACTTTTCCTTCCGATTTTTCTTTTCGCAGATTCCAACAGTTCTATCTAAATAGATAACTCCCTTCTGGACTCTGGAAGTCCTTGAAACGAAATTGGATTTGAAAGTTTGCTTCTACTAAGTCCTGGCTTTGCATCTTGCATCTCGAGACTCGAAACAAACTTACGAAGTTGGCCTTTCCTCTAAAGGTAGTAAAAGGATTTCTGCGAGGAGAAGTAGAGCAAAAGGTGGAAAAAGTGACCGAGAATCGGCATGTAAATGGAGACGGATGTTTCCTGTTTCACATTCAATGCTTGTAACGACGTCACTGCAAACCTTCACCACACATCCACTTTGATTTCGATTCCATTAATCACGATTCTCGTATACGTGATATGTACTGTCTTTGAATTAAGAATCTTTGAGAATCTAGAAAAAATTTTATACGGGTAGGGTATCTGGTTCGATGAAGCTGCTACTCAGGAAAGCGATACGGATCGTCTCTCGTACATGATATTATACGATACGTATCGCGATGCAAGAAAGCTCGGGTATAACTTATAAACAATCAAAATGTAATTTTTATACTCTAAAAATCATACAATTTCGTCAGGAAATACAATTTTGAACAAAATTCCATCTGTAAGTCATCCGTAATTTAAAGCATCGCACATGTGCATGTGTTTGAGTTTGTGCATGCGCTTGTGCATTTATTTCTGCTTTGGCTGTTGCTTGTACTTGTGATTCTGCTGGTGCTTGTGCTGTAGCTTATTCTGGTGTTTGTGCTGCTACGTGTGTTAGTGCTTGCGTTTATACTTTTGTTCGCGCTAGAGCTTGTGCTTGCGCTGTGGTTTTTTATTTTTGCGCAAGTGCTAGCGCTCGTGCTTTCACTGGAGCTTCTGATTACGCTTTTTCTTGTGCAAGCACTAATGCTTTTGCTGGTGTTTGTGCTTCTGCATGTGTTTCTTCTTATGCTGTAGCTTTTACTAGTCCTTTTTCTTGCGCTGGGGCTTGAGCTGGTTCTCGTGATATAGCTTGTTCTCGTACTTGCCCTTATGATTGGGCTAGCGATTATACTTTTGCTTGTGCATGTACTTCTGCTTGTATTGTTGCTTGTGCTTGTTCTCGTGTGTGTGCTCCTACTTGTGCTATAGCTTAAACTAGTGCTTGTGCTTGCGCTGTGGTTTTTTTTTTATATGTGTACACGTGCTTTTACTCGCATTTGAGCTCGTGCTTCTGCTAGCGCTTTTTTGTGCACACGCTTATGCTTTTGCATCTGCATGTGCTTCTTCTTATGCTGTAACTTGTACTAGTCCTTTTTTTGCGCTGGGGCTTGAGCTGGTTCTCGTGATATAGCTTGTTCTCGTACTTGCCCTTATGATTGGGCTAGCGCTTGTACTTTTGCTTGTGCATGTACTTCTGCTTGTATTGTTGCTTGTGCTTGTTCTCGTGTATGTGCTCCTATTTGTGCTATAGCTTACACTAGTGCCTGTGCTTGCGCTGTGTTTTTTTTTTATATATGTACAAGTGCTTTGACTCGTATTTGAGCTGGTGCTCCTGCTAGCGCTTTTTTGTGCATACGCTTATGCTTTTGCTGCTGCTTTTGTATGTGCATGTGCTTCTACTTATGCTGTAGCTTGTGCTAGTCCTTTTTTTTTGCGCTGTAGTTTGCGCTGGTGATTGTGCTGTAGCTTGTGCTCTTGCTTGTGCTTACGATTGTTCTAGCTATTGTACTTTTGCTTTTGTATGTGCTTCTATTTGTGTTGGCGCTTGTGTATATGCTTTTATTGGTGCGTGTTCTTTTGCATGTGTTTCGACTTGTGCTGTAGCTGGTACTAGTGCTCGTGCTGGCGCTTAACTCTTGCCTACGTGTGTCCTGTGTGCTTGTGGTTGGGATTTTTTTTGTGCATGTGCTTATGCTTTTGCTGTTGCTTGTATTTATACATGTGCTTATTTTTGGGCTGGTGCTGATTTTCGTGCTGGTGTTCTACTGCTGTGAAAAACAATAGATTTTTCTGAATGAATTAGTCTAGGGCTTACACTATTAACCCTATTTGTGCAATTTTTTTCATTGAAAGTTAATTAAATTTTAAAGTGATCTTATAAGAGTTGATTTTTTTATCTCTTTACATATATTTTTTATTTGACATCCAGTTCAAGATTTTTCATCAAATTAACAATCACATTTACCTTCAGCTACTTATATTTACGCAAAACAACATGAAATCAGTAAAAAAGTTCCTTTACAATTCATATTTAGCATGTTAAAACATTTTAAAACATTGTTTACTTTCAGATTGAATAACTATTAAGTGAAAATATTACCTACAGAATAAAAATACTTAGACACTTTATTTATTATTATTTTTTGTTCGTGATATACGTAAAATGATTTTCTGAGTATCTTTTTATAAATCTAAAGTAATTTTCAATGTTATGAACAAATTTAATTAAAAAATACGATTTTTCATTCATTTTGAGTGACTTTTAAAGATCATTGGCATACGATTGTATATCAACCAACAATAATTGTTTATTCTTCAAACAATTTTATAGAAAAATTCACAACTTGAATACTTTTCAAGAAATGGAATTGGTTATTTAATTACGAAATCGACTGACAGTAACTTTCAAGGGACCCCATTTATCAGGAGACTTTTTTAGACAATATTTGTTCACTACTTGAATCAATTTTATAAACAAATACAGATTTTTTCCATTTTATGATTAGGACATTTCGTTTTATCAACAAAACAATTTTTAATTACAACAAAAAATCCTTCCCTCATAATAATTTATTAACGAACAATATTTTTGTATTCGCAACTTGATTATTTTTCGACAAATGGATGTTTTTTTTCGAAACCGATTGCCATTCACTCAGAAAGAACCTTATTGATTGAAATATTTTGTCACCCGACAAAATTGGTTGTTAACTTTTTTTTTAATGACAAAATTGTAGATTTTTTAGTAAAATTATTTATAAAAAAGCAAACTGTCGAATTTTCAACCAAATAGTTCATTTTTTAAGTGAAAAGGACGAATTTTTCAGGATACAGTTTTGGTTTCAACCAAAAATTAGTTAAAGTAGGCGGAATTTTTCTAAAAAAGAGATTTCGTAGCCTACTAAGACGCTATTTAAAAGGTCTAAATTTTTTTTCACATTTCCCTCCAAATTTCTCAGTTAACCCCTCATTCTCCTATCTTTCATGTCTCGTTAGATCCATACTTCTACTCCCCAAACTTCCCCTACGTCTCCTTCCCTTATTTCCCATACTTTTCCTTTTCTCATTCCTCTTCATTTCTTCTACTTCACCTCTTCTCATTTCTTTTCACTTTCCCTACTTTTCTACCCCTCATTTCCCTTTATTCCCTTACTTTCCCTATATTCCCTATACTTTCCTAACCCTTCTCTCTCTATATTTCCCTACTTTCCCTCTCCTCGCCTTCTCACCGTCCCTGCACTTTAACCATCATTTAACCATTTCTTTTACCTCATCTCTCCCAATTTCTGCTCAGCTCCCATACTTATTGTTTCCTCACTTTCCCTCACTTTCTTTACTTCTACCTCAATTTTAATAATTTCCTTACCCTGCTCCCTCTACATTTCCCTTTATCCTCTTTTCGTACCCTATCATTTGCCCTACTTTCTTTCTCCTTATTTGTCGTCATTTTCCTACTCCCCGTCCTTTACTTTTCCCTATTTTTACTTCCCTCTTCCTATACTTTTCCTCTCGTAATTTTCCATCACTTCCTGTAATACCCTGCCTCTTATTTTGCCTCATTTCCTCTCAGTACCCCTTTTTAGAAAAAAGTATGCATAATGGACGGTCGAACGAAAGGACACCCGACTTAAACTAAAAGGGTTTCTTTCTGGGGCTACGAAGCCTAAAGGAGTTCACTTAAACCAACAAAGATGAATTTTCTGTTAAAACAGGCAAATGTACAACAAAAAAACTTCATTTTCGACCAAGTTGGCCAAGAAAAATGAAAAAAAAACCTGGTACGTAATTTCTGGATCACCTCAACTTAGTATTTTGAAATAAAACTAAACTGTAACATATTTAGAATGCAATGCAATATGCAACGAGAATCAATATTCAATACGAACTTTCATATTTCAACAGAAGAGTGCAAAATGGGTTTCAATATGGAAACATGAGCAATTAGTCTGTGCTGTGATGGAAAATATGATATCATATTTCTTTACGGTCCCACTAAAAAATGGAACAATGCTTCTATACGGAGATGGGTATGTTTTGAAATAAATATGCATTGTTTCAATGAAATATTGTTATGTCCAATTATTTGTTCCTTTGAATTTAACCATTCATAATTAACATGCCATGTTGGTAATTAAAACGTTATTTAATAACATTCATTCATAGCTGCATTTCTTTGAAAGTATCAAAAATAGAGCTCTGCGCGTTTATTAGATATTTCTTATTTTTATAATGATTAAATTAAAATATATGACTCAATTGAAAGTACTATAATATATCATTTATAATAATATATTTAAAAAATCATAAAATAGCTTCATAGGATTTTATGCAATATAAATGTTATTTTTATTGATTTTCAGTAATCAGTAACTTTGATTAAAGGATACGGTCGTATCCTAGAAGGAGAAAAGTAAAAAATAATGTATTGCAGGATTTTATATCTTAATAAGATGTTTCTGAAAGACATTCTAGAATTCTAAGTCTTATTAATATCAATTTGAATCAGAAAGGACTGCTGTTATTATCTAATATTTATTTTTTTGAATCAATTTTATAAATAAATACAAATTTTCGTCAATTTTGAACTAGAAGATGTTGTTTTCGTTTTTTTTTGTATAAGAGCTAATTTTTAATCTTTTTATAAATATTGTTTTTATTTAACATCCTATTTTATAGCCCATGATACCTATTATGAAAAATGGGATTTCATAATTCGCTCTGAAATTTAGATAACTTTTTTTTAAGTATGCACAATAAATTTTTGTCCCCCATTTTCGAAACTGATTTATTTTGTAAATGTTCACAATTGATAATACAAACAACAACAAAATTTTAATTTGATAGCTAATAATTAAAAATTCTTCGAACTTTAAACCTGTAGAATTTTTTGTTGTAAATTCTACAAATTAAAAACTGTTACATTTTTAATATTGTCGATGTCAAAGTCTACAATTCAAGACATTTACAACTTAAAAATTCTCGCATTTTAGAGACGTATAAATAAAAATCCTTAAATTTAGATGATTTGGATGATGACCACAAGTCAAATTTTTAACTCTAAATCTTCCAACTTACATACCTTTCTAAGTTAAATGATGAGAATTACAGAATTTTTACTTGTGAATTTAAAAAATTTTAAACTCTTTAAGTTAGAAAGATAAAGCATTTGAATTTCTACAATATGGAAGACTTCCAAATTAACATTTTTCTATTTCAAAAATGTATCAATGAAGTTTTATCAAATTGGATGATTTAAAAAATTAAAATCAAGTTTTCAATTCTGAATCTACCAAATTAAAGATATTTTGATGGTAAATCATCAAAAAACATAACTCTTAATATTTACACTATTAAAATCATGATTATTGGATTTTAATGATCTAGAATTCAAAATTCTAAGATTTTAAATGTTACAATGGTAGACTGTTAAATCCTAAAGATATATAAATGAAAATTTTTGAATTTAAAAGATTTTGGATATCAAAATTTAAGGCTTCAGTTCTGAATCTTTCAAATAAAAAAAATTACTAATGCAAATCTTTAAAATTATATGCTTTTATTATGAAAAACTTAAAACATGTATAATATTCAATTTTAGATTTCGCAAATTGAAAACTCTTCAATTTTAAGGGTTTTCTATCTAAAGTGCTATAATTTTGAAGATTTATAAATGAAAAATCTTCTATTTGAAGTTGGACGAATTAAAATATTACATTAAATTTTATTCAAAATTTTATCTTTTAATTCTTAAAATTGTATCTATTAATAAGCTTTTAAACTATAAATCGAGATAAAAAATTAAGCTAATTTACATATAATTAAAAAAATTTAAGAAAGATACTCTTTCCATAACATCACGAACATTTAAAAAAATCAGAATAGACGTATTTTAAATATGAGCAATCTTCTATTATACAATTTATAACAAATATTCAACTGTATAACCTTAAATGAATAATTAATTTAAGTTACTCAATTGAGAACAAATGAAAATTCATTTTTGAATGACGTAATATTGTGAACAAAATTACTAATTTAATAATTAATTAACCAGTCCAAAGCATGAAAAGCAATAACGATTATTTTTATTGAAATAAAATTCAAATTATTTTTACATTATATATTTTTTTCATTTAAATTTTTATTGCTGAATGCTTGATTCATTTTTTTGTAAACTAATATAGTATATATTTTAATAAAAAAGATGAAATATATACAAAAAAAAGATTTTTTAAATAAAAGAGATCAACTTTCAACAAATAAATATTTGTTACCATGGAAAGAAATAAAAGATGAAAATATGCATTTTCAAACAAGAAATAAGTTTGTACGAAAAAAATTGAAATTTCAATCACTCATTCATTTTTTTAACCAAAAAGGATGAATTTTTAACCAATTATTCGAATTCTTTACCCAATAGTTGCATTTTTATTCAATTAGAATGGAACTTTTCTTAGAACAGATGAATTTTTAATTTAAAAACAAATTTGTTGAAATAGCATAATTTTCATCCATAAAGAAGTTCAAGTATCTTTTTCAGAAAATTGTTAAGTTTCAACCAAATGATCAAATGCATGACTAAAAAGATCATCTTCAGGAAATTTTTTTTTTGAATTTGAAAAAATTACGTACACGAGTGAAGGACCCATTCCTTATACCGCAACAAATAGTAACAAAATGTCTCGACCCCCGCCTCTTGAGCTGTTACTTAATTTAAGTAGGTCCCTCAGATCATAGTGAATATGGAAAATTTTCGACGGGGTGTCAACAAATGGAGAATATCTGTTATTATATAAAGGATAATAATTATCAGATTATCTGTGTTGTGAAAATTAATAAAAAGTCCCAAAGGAAGGAATTTGGTTTAAAAGATCTGAGTTTCATTGACCTTATCGCGATCGTTAGTCTCGGAGAAAAGAGATTTCGATGTAACCATTACGGATCGTGCTCTGAAACCCAGCCCATGGATTCGATCGCTGGTCCAAGTCTCTATAACACCCTTTATTTGACCCATCGTAGGATTTGCCGGCCCAATAAAAGGATTAATAGGACGAGGGTTAATCCTATTGGAAGGATCATTCCTCGAACTCGGTCCTCTTACTTTCGCCCTCTTCGAATTTTCCCACCTCTAGGTTCGATCGTCTTTTCGCCGTAGCCTTTGTCCCGATTAGTTTCACCCACTATTGCAGGAAGATAACGATAACGAAACAGTATTTTTCTCCTCTTCCAACCCTCTGACAAAGTTTCAAACTGCCGCTAAATTAATGGCAGTTCACTTAACTAACTGAAAGATATTGCAGGTCTATTTAGACCTATTGTTATGTTTGCTTATTTATAAAGCAAGTGTAAATTGTTTTTCATGTCTGGAATTGCCATGGTATGGTCGGAAACATTCTTGATCATCACGTTCAATTTTTAACATCGTCTTAACGGAGAAAAGCAGGAACGTTTGAAACCAAAAATTACTTTGTAATAAAAAAATATTTTACCTTTTTATATTATTTCAAAGCATTATTACAAAGTTTATACCATCTAAAAAAATAGTTTAATGATATATCTTGCATATCTCGCAATGTTTGATCTTGAAATTCTAACTAGCTTGGCATTACTAAGAGATATTTTATATCTTGAATTACACCTTTTTTTAAAATTAAAGCTACAAAATAGCAGCTCCCACAATTGACCAAAACGTATTCTAGGCTTACTTAGACTGTTATTTTTGCCTCATGTTGAGAGATTGCTACCTAAGAATTTATTAAGGAAGGGTTCGTTTTTCTTCATGTCTGGAATATCGATTCGATGGTGGAAAATATTCTTGATTATCACATTATATTATTTACTAACATCGTCTTAACTGAGAATAAAAATCGCCTTTAAAACAAAAAATTAGATCCTAATAAAAAATACTTTACTATTTGGTACTGTTTGAAAATACGATTACTTTATGCTTATCCTGTATAAAAGAAATGGGTCTAGTGATCCTGCAAGCAATCTTCTTGTAAACCTGATTGGCTTTGCACTACTTAAAATTTTGTTGTATTTTTGATTAGAAATTTTGGAAATTAAAGCTACAAATACAACATTTTGTACTTTCATAGAATTAATAGCAGTTCGCTCAACTAACTAAAAGATATTTTAGGTTTAGTTAGACATTTGTTATTTTTACTTCTCATTTGGTTTTTTATGGATAAGAAAGCTTTCCCTTTCTGTATTATTTAAAAATATTATTAAGTGATGTTTATCCTATGTAAAAAATGGTGTGAGAATACGTCTCAAATTTCCCGCAATCTTAAGTTACACATTTAAAAATATAATTCTACAAATAATCCCTTTTAATAAGAAAAGTCAGATGGAAACTTGTACGAGTTGAGATACATTCGAAAAATTCATTCTTATATCTTTTGTTTTTAAATAATCTCTGTTAGTTAAAACAATTCTACTATTTTTTTGAATAGTCATAATTTTTTATCAAAAATTGTTATTCTTTTAGAAAGGACTTTTTCTAGAAAGATCATCTTTTTTTGTCAAAAATTCTTCTTTTTGGTTACCAACTAATCTTTTAGGGTTCAAAGTTAATATTTTTTAATCAAAAAGTCTACCACTATATTTTTGATCCAGAAGTGATATATTTTGGTCAGAAGTTCTTCTATTTGGGTCGAAAAGTAAACTATTTTGTCAAATATTTGTCTTTTGAGATGCAAAATATATTCTTTTGAATTAAAAAATTCATTTTGCGGAAGAAAAGTCTTCTTTTTTTTAAATTGAAAATTCGATTCCATCTTTAAAAAATCATAATTTTATGTTGAAAATTTTGCTATCCGGTTAGAATTTAATTGTTTTATTAAAAATTTAACTACGTTTTAAATAGTCATCTGGCTTGGTTAAAAATGATTTCCTATCATTTGAGAGATTCTACTATTATATTTGGATTCAGAATTCATCTCTGCTGTACCAAAATTTAATATTTCTTGAAAAATTTAAGTATTTTAATAAAAATGCAACTTTTTTGAAAAAAGTTAATCTTTTTTTAGTCGGAAATGCTACTATTTGGTTGCAGATTCAACTGTTTTGTTTAGAAGTAATTTTGTCGCCGAAAGTTCTACTATTTGTATTAAAATTAATATTTTGATTAAAAAAGAAGACTTATTTTTGCTTCAAAAGTCATCTTTTAGGCTTGAAAACTGATTTGAAAAACTGTTAAAGTCTACTCTTATATTTTTGGTTTACAATGAATCTGTTTCGTTCGAAGATTTTATCATTTAACTGAAAATTTTATTATATGGTTGAAAATTCTACTTTTTTAAAGTTATGTATTTTGGTTGGAAGTAAATTCTTTTCTTTTCAAGTCCACTATCATATTTTTGGCTTAGAATTCATATCTTTGAGTTAAAAATTGTAATATTCAGTAGGAAATTTCTTTTATGTTGTCAAAATTCATCTTTCTTAGTTACAAAATCAACTGTCTTCTTTGAGATTTATTTTTTGGCTTCAAAATTCTACTATTTGGTTGAAGATTCATTTTCTGGGTTCAAAATCAACTTTTTTGTTAAAAGCTCTACTAGCTTATGTTTGGGCCAGAATTGATCTTTTTTTAATTAAAACTACAACAATTTAGTTAAAAATTTAACCAATTTGTTGAACATTCATTTTCTTGGTTCGAAAATTCGTCCTTTTTGATTGAAAAGTCACCTTTTTCTAGAAAGACAATCCTTTTTTTTCTTGTCTGATGCTCCAATTTAACCTTTTTTGTTCGAAAATTCAATTATTTGGTTGCAGATTCATTTTATTGGGTTATAATAATTATTTGTTAAAAAATGTAACATTTAAAAGAAATTTTGTCGCTTTTCCTTGAAGTTTCAGTATTTTATTTAAAATTTATCTTAATGAGTTAAAAATTAACTTTTTTTTTAATAATTATATTTTTTTTAATAACAAATATTTTGTTCAAAATGTCATATATTTCGAATTACGAAATATTGAAAATCACAGGAGTCTAAAAAGGCTTAATCATTTTTAAAATTTATATAAAAAAGCAATAAAAGTCAGTTACATTAGCCTCAAATGGGCTCAAATGCGCCACCGATAAAAAATGTGCGCCAAATCGGCGCCAAATTGATAACCGAGTAATCAGCGATTAAGATATGGGGGGGGG
>NC_046663.1:43838000-43853928 GCF_010883055.1 Belonocnema kinseyi
AAACCCGAAAATTCAGAGTTGGGGGGGGGGGCTGGTTGGGCTGACCTCACATTTTCCCAGAATGAGGTCCGTGTTAGGAAAGTTCTGGAAAATTCACAGATTTTCTTTAAAAATTCTTTAACGCAATACATTTTTCAAAATTCTAAAATATTTAATAATTTAATATTTACAGGGATTTATTCACAAATACACAAATTCAGAATTTCCTGAACTTTTTCTGCTTCCTTTAAAATCACAAATATTTTATCTTCAAAAAAAGAAGGTAGGAAGCCGTTTATTGGCTCCAATGTGCAGTTTTGTGATGCTAGTGCAATTCAATAATTAAATTGATGATAAAACGATTTTACACAAAACATATCACTTTGAATGTGTATGAATAGAGACCATTTGTTAATTATTAAAAAAAAAATTTAACAAATGCATAAATTCATCATTTTCAAACAGATTTGTTTCCCTTTATTCACAGAAGGGCCAATAAATATCTTGCTTATAGCATTTTTGGCGATCCTTTGATTTCAGGCAATTATGTTTATTTTTTTAAATAAAATTATTTAAAAAATACATAATATTGTCATTTTTCAGTAAAAGGAATTCCTTTTCTTAAATCCACTTTAGATATTTCACAAATATCTCTTGATATAATACTTCCTTATAAAAAAATCATTCGGATTTGTTTAAACTATTTATATAAACAAATTCATTGCTTTGTCATGTTTTAACATATATATTTTGTTTTTTCAGAGAAATAAATTCCTAATGTCTTGCCAGTTACTCTTTATAATTATTTCTTATTAATACTTAACAATTAGTAATTGTTGTTAAAAAATGTGATAAAAAAAGCGTAACTCGGCCAATGTTTAGTACGTAAATTTAGATTTTTAAACACAATCAAGTAAATGTGTATAACCAATGGGCCTTTACTGTAAAATTTTGCTGTTGGACAAAAATTCATAATTTTTAGACAAATTTAATAAGCAAATGATTCTGGGGCCGTTTTTTAATGAAAACACTATATTGTTTTTTTTATAAAATCGACTACAATTTTTAAGCTAGCCTCTCTGCTTTGATACACAATATTACTTAGAGAAAAAATGAAGGAACTGAGAGGTTTTGATAAATTGTTCATAAAGGTCAACTGATTTTTTATAAATAACTGTAAAAATAATAAAGATGTCCTGCGGGATAATAAAGTATCATGACAGAGAGACCTTGCTTGAAAATGGTAGTCTATTTAATAAAAAATAATATGTTGTTTCCATTAAAAAAGGGCATCAGTGTAATTTGTTTCTTAAATTTGTTTAAAAATTATAAATTGTTTTCTAACAGCCAAATATCGCAGTAAAGGCCCATTGGTTATACACATTTAATTTATATTGTTAAAGAAACTAAGTTTATCTACTTAAACCTGACTAAATTATGCATTTGTTTATTAAATCTTTAAAAAAAAAGATATATTGTTTAGTATTAATACAAATTAACTACAGAGAGCTACTACCAAAACATCAGGAATTTATTTGTATGAAAAACCGAAATCTCTATGTTGAAAAATGGCAAAACAATGATTTTTTTTATTTAATTTGTTTGAACAAATAGTCATTATTATTTTTTAAAGCAGTATCATGTGAAGAGGTATTTTTAACACATTTAAAAAGACTGATTGCTTTTACTGAAAAAGGACAACATTATGCATTTGTTAATAAATTTTGTTTAAACTAATAACAATAATTATCTAAAATCAAAGCATCGCCTAAAAAATCTATTAAAAAGATATTTATTTTACCTTTTGTTGATAAAACAAAACTTATCTATTTGAAAATTACGAATTTATGCATTTGTTTAAATAATCAACAAATGTTCTCTATTTTTTTATAAGTCATATCTAAATTGTTTTTCTCTTTAGATTTTGTTAATTATTTTTTCACGAAAATTGTAAACAATTATTTAAATACCTGATAGTACTGGACTTCATTCAAGACAGGTTTCCCTGCTAATTATGTGTACTTTCGCATAAATTGGATAAATTCGTACAAAATGGCATCTTCGAATTTTTTAAAAACAAATTTCATTATCGAATAAAAAAAATCAAACAACTTTTTTAAAAATATGCCTGGACAACTTTGTCAGAAATTTCATTAGGTTTAAATTAAAAAAAAAAATGTTAATCGGTGAAGTAATTATAAAAGTAACATTGTTATCACATCTGTGCATGGAAGTCGATTTGCTTCTACATAAATAATTCTGCAAAATAATCATTTAAAGAGCAGTTTTTTCTACCATTATTGCCGCTGGGATGCTCACGTGCCAATCAATGAAACTGAGAGGCAATCAGGAAAACCAGGAAGAATTCATTTTAATATTATCAATAGGAGAATTGTAAAAAGTAAAGAAATGTTTTCCAATAATTTTAATTTCTTACACAGATAGACAAGTTTGTTTGAAATATGTTGATTTGCATCGCAGAAAGTTTTGCAGTACTGGGACGTAAGAAAAGTGGAATAAAGCAAAGTTTCTTCTCCTTCTAGTTTCGCGTTGAAGATTACCACTTGGAAGTTCATGTGAGAAAACGAGTTCTCGCGGTCGTCAACGGTCTCGTGGATTGAGACTCGAACTCTGACAGACTTTGAAATGTTGGAAAAAGTTTTTATCCTGTCGAATCAACCTTTACATGTTTGCCTGTCCTTTTATTTACATGCGAGAGCTGCACGTCATTCACTCAGAATAAAAGAACAACAAAAAACCCACTGCATCTTCCCAACATTGATTGTCCGGAGATAAACAACGAAAGATTTTTTGACAAACGTATCTTCACAAAGATTTTCAATTTCTTTGAAGCTGATCTAAATAGATTTCGAAAACAGAAGTATCATTTAAAGAATAGCTTCTTTTCTTGGATACTAGTAAGGGACCTTCAAAATTCAAATACCAACAATTAATTCTTGTAAGATTTTTAAAAATATGATCTCTTATATAGTATATTAAGCAAAATAATAATTCAGATACAAATAATAAAGTTTTTACATTTTATTTATTTATTTTAAACAGAAAAAATTCAAACCTTTCATCATAAAAGATGGATTTTCAAAAAAAAAAAAATGTAATTGTTGATATTTCAACAAACAAAAATTTCGTCCAAAAATAATGAATTATAAAACCAAAAAGACGAGTTTTCAACAATTAAAAATTTTCAAGTTATAAAAGAAAACAATTTTACTTGAATTGTTGAACCTCCGAGCCAAAAGAAGCTATTTCGGTACGAAAATTAAATTTTCAACTAGAAAATGTGAATTTTTATGAAAAAAATATATCTTGAAAAAAAGATAAATCTTCATCAGAGAAACAAAATTTCAACAAAGTAGTTGAACTTTTACCCAAGCTGTTGAATATTTGATACAAAAAGGATTGAATTTTAACAAAATAGTTCAACTTTCACTTGAAGAGATAAAATTTTTAAACAAAGTTGTTTAATCTTCATTTTCAGCAAAACAGTTGAATTTTCAATGAAAGCAGACGATTTTTTGACAACATTTTTAGATTTTCAACAAAGTTTGTGCATTTTTATCCAAATTAGGTGAAATTTCTACTAAAACATATGTACTTTTTTAACAACATAAAAACACAATTTTCCAAGAAATGGTTGAATTTTCATCTAGAAAAAGCATCAATTGACTTTTCAATACTAAAATATGAATTGCAAACAATATGTAAATTTTCTAAGAAATAACTGAATTTTCACAAAAACAGATGATTTTTTAACCAAAAAGGGTGAAATTAAAAAAAAACATGGTAAATTAAAAAAAAAAACGTTGCATTTTTATCTAAGAAAAAGACAATTTCTGCAAAAATATATAAATTGTTGAAACCAAAAAGACAAATCATCAAAATAATAGTTGAATTATTTACCAAAATATAATTCAGTCAAATGTTCAGCAATAAAATATAATTTTTGAACGAAAAATAAATTTTCAATAAAAAGATTAAATTAGACTTTTGCTGTACTTTTATCATAAAAAATGCCTGATAAAATGGCACATTTTTGAATTTTTTGTATTATTTTTCATTTTAGCAATTGTTTTTTGGGGCATAAATTTCATCTGCACTTACGATTTCTTAAAAATAGCACTTTCTTAATACATTTGTCACAAAAATTAATTAGAATGCCTTAAAAAATTTCAAAACTCTTTGATTGGATCTTAAATCCTATTGAAATATTATTTCTATAAATGAAATATTATTACAACTTTAATTATGCCATTTAAGAAATTTATTTTGTTAGCGAAATTATTGAATTTCAAAGGTTTAATAAGAGTTAAACAATTAATAATTTGAAGCGACTTGGACTGTATAATTTTATTTTTATACTCTTTAGCCAAAAATCTTGGAAATGTTTAATTTATAATAATTTAAAATTTTATATTTTGCCGTTTACCAGAATCCAGTTTTAAAATGTTCAATTGAAAGTATTAAAAGCTTTTATTTTATGCGTGTAAATTGTTAAGAGTTTGAATAAAATATTGTTTGAGCTACAGATTTAATAGTTTACCATTTTTAAAATTAAACGTGAGTATTTTCATTTGAAAATTTTTTCAAATGAATTTAAATTAAAGAGTTCGATTTTTTTACTTCAAGGGCTATGAAAAATTTTAGTGACAGGAAAAATTGCAAGGTATTTTAAATGATTTCGTAAGATTTCATAAATTAAAAATATTTATAAGATTTTAAAAAAATTGTACAATATTTGAAGGATATAAAAGATTTTTAAAGAAGATAAAAGATTCTATAAGATTGACAGTTATTTAGATTATTATTAAGCATTTTAAAAAATTATTTTCAAAATTTTAAATCAGAAGTTTTGTGGTTCGTTTCCCAATGGAGTGAAGATGGAGTAGGATCTTTTTTTTCAAGAAATAATTTTCATTAAAAAAAAATTGATGTTTTCTGGGATTTAGGAGGATTTCAAGAAATTTCAAAGTATTACAAATATTTTAACATTTTTTAATGGAATTTCGAAAGATATTGTAGATTATAATAAGGAAATAAAATCAAATGCGGAATAAAGCAATATTTTACATACATAAAAATAGAAAATTTTCAAATTTATTTATTTAATACCAACAAAAAATGACTTCTCTACCACAAAAGATGACTTTGTAACTAAAAACTTGCATTTTTAACAAAATAATTAAATTTTTGACAATATAATTAACTTTTCAACCTAAAAAGATCAATCATTGAGAGAAAAGTGTAATAGTTGATATTTTAACCACAAAATATAGAATTCCATTTACCCAAAAATATAAACTTTAAAATCAAAGAAAAAAACTCTTTACAAATAAAGATTTTTCAGTCACGAGAAGAAAAGTTACCTTGATCAATTCAAAAGATTAATTTTCAACCGAAAAATATGAATTTTTGCCTGAAAAATTAATTTACAACAAAACATTTAAATTTTCAACAGGGGATACAAAGTTCTTGCTTAAAACATCATGTAAATATGACGTTGTGCACAAGAATTTTCTTATAAAATAACTGGTTCATAGAATGTTCAAGATATTGTAGTTTAATTTATTTAGTAGAAAATTACTTTTTCATTAAAAATTTGATTTTTTTAATGAAAATTTAAGTATTCGATTCTTGGTTCAATTTTTTTATAGGTATTTAATACTTTTGTTGGAAAATTAATTTTTTGGATTTAAAATTCCGCCATTTGGTAAAAAACTGAACTACTTCGTTGAAAAGTGTTTCTTTTTAGACTTTAAATAAAGCTATTCAACTCTTTCTAGAACTTTTATTTTTTTATTGAAACTTAACTTATTTAATTGAAAACTCATCTTTCTTAGGTTCAATATGCAACTCTTCTGTTGAAAATTCTTATTTTTCTTTTTTAATTACACTGCTTTTATTTAAAATCAAAATTGTGGGTTCATAAGTCATATTTTTGAGTGTAAAATATATTAAGAAATTTTTTTTGGTTCAAATTAGCAATATTGATATCTTACGAATAAGGTTTTTTCTTACTTAAAAAAATTTAGAAAGGTCAGCGAAAATTAAAACTTGGTTAGGGAAAGGTCTGAAAAAGTCAGTGAAAGTAAATTTGAATTATAAAATATTTTAATTATTTAGTTTAGTTTCAAAACAACGATCATTTACAAATTTTAAGTTTTGAAATCTCAAAATAAGGATTTTTGAGCAATTTTTATTTATTAAAAAAATTACTCTTAGTAGGTTATTTTCTGATTTAAAAACACTTATGTCCATTTCAATAATGCAACAAAAATATTTAAAAATTGAAATTTTTCACCTGATGCAAAAACACAAATTTTGACTGATATTTGTCAATAAAGTCATTTTTGCTGATATGAAATACTCATTGGCCTTCTACTCAAACTAAATTCTCAATTAATCTTTTGCAATAAGATGCAATATTTTATCATATTTTGCAACCCCATGCAATCTTGCAATCTTGCAGTTTACACCGAAAATCCAAGTAATTAACCCCCCAAATTTATTAATATTTGTAAAAGAGGATACAAATTTAAAGTAAAAAATCACAAAAAGCATTAAGCTTCAAATTTCCTGTCGAGAGAGAAGAAGAGATCAGGCGTATAGTTTCCAGTGAATAAGGTCTCATATGAAATTTATAGTTTGAAAATAGATATAGGATTCGTTGTTGTTTCGTGGGATAGAGATACAGTTACCGTCCTTACTGTAAATTTTTTATGAGCTTTGGGACTTCCTGCAGGTTTTCCGCTTTTCCGAGTAACTGTTCGCGACAGTTTACTATTTGAAATAGACTTAGGAACAAGGCAGAGTGAACTACTTCATCTGTAAGTGCTTTAGAATCTGCAGTCGAATGGTACCTCCTTGAAGCCTTTTACGAGACCTCGTAAATCAGCCTACCAATTAATTAGCTTTAACGAGCCGCCTTATGAAAATGCACGACAAAATACTTCCGCGGATGCGCACAATAACCGCGGAATTTTCTTTTGGATCTACACGCATATCTTTCTCCCGTATCCTACACGCATAGCCTTTACGCATATCCACTGCGCATATCCTACATGCGTGAGCTTTACGCGTATCCTACACGTTTTTCTTTCACGCGGATCTTTCACGCGTAACCTTTACGCGTATCCTACAAGCGTATTCTTAACGCGTATCCTAGACGCGTATCCTTCACGCGTATCCTACATGCTTTTCTCGCATGCGTATCCTCCACGCGTATCCTATACGCTTTCCTCTCATGCTTGTCGTTTATGCGCACCCTACAAGTATATCCTTTACACGTATCCTTCAAACATATCCTTCACACGTATCTTTCACACGTATCCTAGATGCGTATCCTTTACACGTATACTTCATCCGTATTGTTCACGCGTATTCCTATTGCGTGTCCTTAACGCGTGTCCTTCACGCGTATCCATAAATTTGACAGCCTTTTTTAGTAGGTGGAATTATGAATGCTGCTCGTACTCAGACCTTAGAATTCATGCGGACGTTTCCTAATGACCAGATGTAAAAAGCTGAGTCTGAATCTGTCGAATGAAAGTATGAGATGGGGAAAAATAAATGTAATGGGATGAAAGCAAAGAAGATGAAGGAAGGACTTTGCTGGAATTAAGCAAAAAAGAAGGGAGACAAATTACCTGCGGAATCGTGCTAAGAAGGACAATCGAAAAAAAGATGAAGATGTAACAATGCTGCAGAAGGTAATGGCAGTTTTGGTTTCTTTGTGAAGGAGATCAAAATGACAAGGGAATAATGCAATGTTAGAAAAAGGATTCAAGCTATTTAAATTAAATGAATCGGTTTCTAGGCAAAATGTCTGATTTTTTCGATTTTTTTTATAATTTCGAACCTGTAGATTAATATTTCGAAAATAATTATAAAAGATATGGTGCATTTTTACTCGAAGAATTATAATTTTAAACAGAAAAATTATTTTCAATTGGATAGTTAAACCTTCAAGCAGAAGAGACGAATTGCCAAACAAATAGTTAAGTTTTCAACCAATGAAGACAAATTTTTAACCAAATGGTCGAATTTTTAAACACAAAGAAAGGAAATTATACCAAAAATAGTGGCATTTTTAAACAAATATTCCAATTTTTAGCAAAAAAAAAAAGGAATTTTTTAGAAAAGTGTACAGCAGTCACCCAAGACCGTTGAATTTTACGATGGTAATAAGAGAATGCTTTAAACGCTTTAAACTTCTAAAATTTTAAGTGGTGAATTTTTAAACCAAATAAGAAAATTTTCTTCAAAAGAGTTTAGTTTTCAATCTAAAAAGTAAAAAGTTTGAGAAAAAGGTGGACTTTTAATCCCGCAAAAATAAATGTTTGAAAAGTCAATTTTAAATCACAAAAGAAGAATTTACAACTAAATAGTTGCATTTGTATCAAAAAACTAATTTTTAAGCAAACAGTTTCACTTAAAACCAAATATTTGAATCTATAAGCAAAAGAAAAGAATTTTCAACCAAATAGTTGAATTTCCCAAAAATTATTGATTTTTCAACCTACAAATAACAGTATTCAACCAAACAGTCAAATTTTATTTAAAAAAATTAAACTTCAACCTTAAATAGTTTCAGTTTCAACCAAATATTTGAATTTTCAAGTAGGGAAAAATGCATTTTTGAGAAAAAAGGATCATTTTCAACAAAAAGTTTATTTTAGATCAAGGAAGGTGAATTTTCGATCCGAGAAGGTTAATTCTCAACAAAAATATTAAAGTTGATATTTCAACCAAATTGCTATCCAATTTTAAATAAAAAACAATGGAATGCAACCGAAAAGACGAATTTTTAACAATATGGTTCAATCTTCAATCGAAACCAGCTTCATGTTTAACAAGTCGGTAACATTTTAAGGCTAAAAAGACTAAATTTAAACCAAAACAGATGAATTTTCAAATAAAAAAAGAATTTTTCATTAAAAAATGAAATTTTCTACACGGAAATTTAAATTCTCAACCAAATGGTTAAATTTTCCATTAATTAGATGGGTATTTTATCATTTTAAATATGATAATCAATCGTCGTTTAAGCAACATGTTTTTAACAAACCAGTTCAACATTCAAACAAGTAGTTAAATTTTGAGACCCAAAAGACGCATGTTATTCAAAAAAATGGGAATTTCAAATAAAAAGTCTAAAATTTAAAAAAAATGTCTATTTTAAACTAAACAGTTTAAATGTTTAACAAAGCAGTTAAATCCTTATAAGAAAAATAAATTATTTACACATTAGTTCAACTTTAAACAAAGTAGTTGATTTATTAACCAAAACATATGAATCTTCAGCCAAGAAGATTAATTTTATATAAAAATTACAATATTTCAACCAAATATATGAGTTTTCAACAAAAGAGCTTAATTTTTAATTAGACAAAATACATTTGTACTTAAAAATATAAATTTATATCCAAAAATGGAAATTTTACATTTTGTGTTTGAAAAAACATTTCTCAACTGAAAGAAATGAGTTTTAAATCAAATAACTAAATTATCAACCAAAGGGATGAATTTTCAACTGAAGTAGTTTATCGCACAATGAAAAAAGAACCGACATTAAGCGTAGAAAAAATGGCTTCTAGTCAAAATGTCTAATTATTTTTTTTACTATTGGGGTGAGAAATCGCTTTTATTTAAGAGTAGGAAGTGTCCCGTACAAGCAATCGCGTTTAAATTTATTTTAAGGGTTGTTTTGCATCCCTTAAAGATTCAAGTCAGGACATAGACATTTCGTGAGAACTAAAAGCTTAGGAGATTTTTTGATTGCAGTAATACGGTCGGAAAAAAACTTGAAAATAAATGTGTAAAGTATTCCCGAGCAGAAAAAGTCGTTACCTTTATTTTAAGGGTTATCTTAAGACCGTTCAATTATTCAAATAAGGAAATTGAAGTTTCTTAGAAAGAAAAACAGGGGAAGATTTTTTTATTGAATCAATGGAATGAAAAACCACTTTGAAGTAAATTTGGGAAACATTCTCAAGCATAAAAATTCGTTGAATTTATTTTTAGGGGCTGTTTGGGCATTCCGTAAATATTTAAGTAAAGAAATAATAAAAATAGACCCTTCCTAAAAAGCTCAAACCAGGAAGGTTCGTCGATTAAATTATTGTATTAAGAAATTACTTTTAAAAGTATTTGCAAAACATTTGAGTGCATAGAAAATCGTCAAAATTATTTTACGGGCTGTTTTAACATACCTTATGTATATATTTAAGGACGAAAATCGACATTTCCTCCGTACCAAGATCAGAGGAGATTTTCTTATCATATTATTAGAATCCAAAATAAATCTAAAAGAAACATTAAAAAGATCCTCTTATCATGGGAAGTCGTTGAATTTAATGTAAGGGTAAAAATAATTTTTCGATTTCAATTTTTCAAACAAAATATTTTTTTGTTTCATCTCAATAATTTATTTTAAAATTGTTAGTGGTTTTCATTGTTATAAGCCGTTGGGTTTTTTACTGGAATCTTTAAGGGATGCTTAAACAGCCATTAAAAAAATATATTTTAACAAATTTGCTAATATTATTTCTGACTTTCATGGTTTTAACAAGGAATCTGTATTACCATCAGAGAATAACAGAATTTTTTAAGGTCTTTGCAGACTAGATAGAACTATGAATTAATAAATGTTTTAATTTAATTTTGTCTGAAAAATATAGCTCCTTTTGTTCCGTTAGGAATCGAACCACAGAACTTCTTGATTTCCGGTTGAATACTTTCCCATTAAGCTAATAGAGAAATTGAGAGATGAATCTTTTTTCAGAAATACACGTATTATTATGCAAGGTGCTACATTCAAATTATTCAAAGAATCTATATTATCATCAGAGAATAACAGAACTACTTAATGTCTTTAGAGACTAGATGGATTCATTAAAGTTTGTTAACTAATTTTTTTTCAGAGAAAAGATCTTCTCCTTTCGTAATACCTAGCATAATAATGCGTGTATTTCTGAAAAATATTCTTGTCTAGATATCTCTGGGAGATACGTCTGTAAAGACGTCAAGAAATTCCCGTTTTCTCTGATGATAATATACATTTCTTGAAAAATTGGACTTGTAACACCTGGCATAATAATGTGTTTATTTTTAAAAAACGATGTTTCGTTCGATCTCTTTAGTAGCTTCATGGGAAAGCACCCGACCGGCAATCGAGAAAGTTCTGTGGTTCAATTCTCAGCGGATCAAAAGGAGATCTTTTTTCGTAAAAAATCAACTTAATTGTTTAAACAGAAATTACGAGTATCATTCGGCTTTGGTTTTTAAAAAAACTTTCGACGCAATAAGATATAACTAAAAGTTTTTGACAAGCATAAAAATTCAATAATCGCATTTTCCTACTAAAATACATGTAAACACTGGAAGTTTAGCAATTGTTTGAGTAAAAACAACAGTCACTTTTTTTGATAATTTTTCTTTCGAACTATTGACGTGCGGGTATAAATTGTAAAAAATCTTATTTTTCATATATTTTTATGTGCAATTTTTTTTTTGTCAAAAACAAATGAAATTTATACATGATATTTCGCTTAGGTATAATTTTTCAGGCTAGCCGTTGGTAATTGAATGATATTTGACAACTTTTCTACGGCATAGTAATTGAATATTTGTAGGTAGTGATAAAGATATTTCAGTTACGATAAAAAATTTGTGTTTGTATTAAGAAATGAAATTTACACATGATATTTTCATTATATAACATTTTGAACCTGGCCAGTGTTAGTGGAATGATATTTTACAACATTTTTATGGCATTGGTATTGAACATTTTTCAGTAGTGATGAAAATATTTGAGTTAGGTGCGGTTGAAAATAAAAAATGTTATTACTCAATGAAAGAGACATATAACTGGAAAATACCTAAACCGAAAAAAAATTTGCTGCAGGGTTGTGGCATTTTGATGATAATCTATCAAATTTAAATGCACTTAGGTTCCATCTGTACCTTTTTATGTGGATGTGAACATAAATGTAAAAGAGGTGTCGCTATGATATCAATGTACGTACTTTATAAAATTGCAAAGTATCCGACACGCTACAATAATTTTTCGCTATGATTATATAGATATAAAAGCCTCAGACTTATTTTAGAAATTTACAATAGCGTCAACCTTAGCATATTGACAACAACAGCAGCATTTTAAAAAATAGTGGTAAGATAGTATCATGCAACTTTTTAAATATTAAATGATGTGGATAATTTTGTTAAGTATGGTATAAAATACAATTGCATTAGGACGATTTATTTTAGACGAAAAACAAAAATATTTTTGTGTCAGAACAAATTCACTAGTCTATGTGTTGCCATTTTAATAAAAAAAATCAGTCAGATATGATTTGGAGGTCCCTTAATTTAGATTATTAATTTATTTTTTGTTGTTTTTATTTTCTCAATTTCTTTAAAATGCTTATATTAAATTTATACAAATTCAGAATTATTTCCTTTTACATTATCATCATTGTAAAGCATTTAATTAAGCTTTATTTCAAGCTCTTTTTTAAGGAAAATAATAATTTCATCTTACTTGTTGTGAATTTTTCTAGAAGAATTTAACATACAATGTACTATTTACCAAAAATAATAAGTAAATTAAAAAAAATATATTCAATATAAATAAATGTGATAAAATTGTGAAAAATCATTATTCTCTTTAAGAATAAGTTAAATTCTTTTTTATTAAACTATTTATAATGATGGTAATATCAGAGGAGAAAATTCAATATGGTTTAAACATTAGCTACACAACTTTTAAGGTATAAGAAAAGATGAAAACAACAAAAATCAATACGAAAATCTACCTCTAAATAATATCTGATTTCGAATTATGTTTCAAAATATTTTTTTACGAAAAACTCAATGAAGACTTTATTATAAATATTTGGTTATGAATTAACTTTTTTTTGTTGTAAATTCATATTTTCGAATTTAAAATTCAACTTTTTAATTTCAACTACTTGTTCAACATCTAGGCTCTTTTCTTTGCGCATTCAACCATTTTGTTGAAAATTCTTATTCCTTGATGGAATTCAAATTTTTATTTTTTATTGAGATGTTTTTGTGCTCAAATATCAACTATCTCATTTTTCGCTCCGAGAATTAATCATTCTTGTTAAAGTTTATGTTAAAATATCAACTATAATATTTTTTGTTCAAAATTACCCTTTTTTCATTCAAAATTCAATTACTCGGTCGATAGTTAAATTTAATTTTTAAAAATTAATTTTTGGTTTTTGAAGAATCATAATTTTCGTTAAAAATTGAACTGTTTTTTTATAAATTCGTTTACTTTTGTGTTGATAATCAATTTTTTTAACGATAAAATTTAGATATTACATTTTTTTAAATTATGATAATTTTTAGTTAAAAAAATAACTATTTGATTGAAAATTAAAATATTTGAGTTAAAAATTAAACTGTTTGTTTTAAAATTAAGCTGTTTTGGTTTTGTAAGTAACTATTTTGTGAAAACTGTATCTTTCCTGTTAGAATTAAACTGTTCTGAATTTCAAATTGAAATATTTATTTGATGATTTATCGACTATTATATCTTTTGCTAAAAATTAGTCTTGTTTAATAAAAATTCAAACACTTAGTCAAATGTTAAGCTGCTTCGTTAAAAATTTATTTCTTGTTTATGAAGATTCATAAATTTAGTTGACCATTTACCTGCTTTGATGAAATATCGTTTATTTTTGGATTCAAAATCAATTTTTTGAAATTCAAATTTAACTAATCCATTTTTGGATAAAAATTGTTCCTTTTAGTTGAAAGTTTAAATATTTTGTTGAAAATTAACTTTTTTGTCGTAAATTTCTATTTTCTATTTGAAAATTCAAATGTTCTGTAGGAAATTTTTTTTTCATTTATTTTTGGGTTAAAAATTAAAATATTTCTTGAAAAATTAGGCTCTTTTGATCAAGAATTCAACTAACAAAAATCCATGTTTTTTGTTTCCTAAAATATATTTTTTTATCCTTTTCTATTGAAAATTGAACTGCTTGGTTAAAAGTTAAACTTTATTTTTTCAAATTTATTTTTTGTTCATGAAGATCGACAGTTTTCGTTGAAAAATCAAATAATTTGTTGAATTTTGTTAATTTTGTGATTGACAATAAATTTTTTGAACCACAAATCTAACTTTCCCTTTTTGTTTAATAACTGATGACTTTTAGTTTAAAATTTTTACTGTTTTGTTGGATACCTTTATTTTTTGGGTAAAAATTCAACCGGTTTGCTAAAAAATGTTCTTTCAGGGTAAATATTTATTTATTTGTTTAGAAATTAAGCTCATTGTGCTGAAGATTCAGCTATTTTATAATTTTAGTTTAAAAATTCAACTCTTCTGTTTAAAATGTAATCTCTTTTTTTATAAAGTTCAAACCCTTAGTTGAAAGTTAATCTTTTCAGGTAAAATCTCCAACTATTTGGTTGAAAATTATTCTATTTTGTTAAAATGCTCAGACGCTGAGAGACGACTTTCGTACGATAACTTAAAAAAGGTAAAAAAAAACTCGTAAGCACCTTCAAAGTATCAGAAAAATCGTTTAGAACCAATTTATGGCCAAAGAAATTATTATTGTATTACAATATTGCATCATTTATTTTTTAAATAAAATGTATGATTAAACTTAAATCATTATTATAAGTATTGATACTATTTTCGTGTTGAAGAAAATTCGCACATGCCAACTTTTTAATCTTAAGCAAATAATGCTACTTTTGTTGAGCAGAGTAGTAATTAAACTTTATGTTAATTATCAGATAATATGATTATTATTACTATGAAGTCATTGTTATAATATCAAATATTATATTAAATATTAGACTAGTGATCGATATTATTTGATATTTAACATAAAAAATTGTTAAATCTTAATCCACATTAGTTTTCTTTTCCCTATAGGGAGATTTTTGACAAAGCATACTTCGCCAGAAATGTCTTTAATGAAAATTGATTTAGCCAAAACAATTTATGAACCTAAATATATTATATTAATGGAGAAAGGGGGCCGTAAAATCTCCTTAGAGACTCTTAAACTGAATCTGAGAAATGCATTAATGCTTCCGTATATATGAGCAGCAAGTAAGTAATAAATCACGGTCTATTAAGCTGGGACGAATATAGAATTTCCATCTTGGGAAGATTTTAAGCCATTTTCTTCCTTTATATCGTCTACCGTTCAAATAGTTACACAAAACTGTAATTAAGAACTTATGAGCTCTACAGAACCCTGTTAAATGAAATATCAAACTTAATTCTAAAGAAATATTTTAACCTACTTGGAGGGCTCAACTTGCATTACACTAGTCTACAAATTAAAAAAATAGATTGTACATTTAGTAAACCTATATTTTTTTCAACACATTTTGGCCTGCTAAATACGAAAATTGTATTGCAAATATTTTTCCGGACTGATTTAATAATTTTGTTCATTTTCGTAAGAGCAATTACTTTTTTATAATTCGTTTCCCCGTGTAGAAATGTATCCGATTTTGCCAAAATAGTTCTTAGTTAATCATTTCTTTATTAAAGCATAAGTCTTGCAAAAATAAATTTTTTAAAAGTTTTTAGTACAAAAAAATTACTTTTTGCTTTAACGAAACTTTTGCTGACAAAAAAAAATTCTATTATTATTATTATTATTACACCATTAAGCCATTTCCCTTTCGGGGTAGGCGTGACTCACTCGGCAGGGGAAAGGAGTAGTGTGTGGATGGGATAGATATTTTTCAGATTGATCCAGAATTCTCGTGCTATTTATGTAAATAATACGTTGGTTCCGCAACACTACTCCGACCCAGGTTGCTAATCAATCTCTCTAGCAATCACCCCAAGCGAAGAACCTCACGAAGCCGTTATGTAAGGTTCCCCACTTGGGTCCATTAATAGCCCAGGTCTTTGTTTCAGGCG
>NC_046663.1:43854028-43889960 GCF_010883055.1 Belonocnema kinseyi
TTCCGTGTGCATGCCTTTTGTCATTAAAAGTTCCAGTCCTTTCCGAGGCAATTTTGTAGTTTGTATTATTCATTGTTTAGATTATACGCCCAACTAACACCTAGTATTTTTAAACGAGAAGGATGAATGTTGACAGAATTTTCGAATTTTGAAGAAAATGATTCAGTTTTGAGCCAGGTAGTATAATTTTTGACAAAAAAAGAACCATTAACAACAAATTTCATTGTAGGCGTCGCGACTGGAAAGAATAAGCATGCACACATATTCATATACACACATTCACACATATATACACATATACACAAATTTATATATATACAAATACACATACATATATATATAGATACACACATACACATATACATCCCCTCTTGTGTGTTTATTTTAGGCCTATATCTTTGAATTTACAATAAAAAGCGAGCCCCCCCCCGCCCCGGTTCAAAATCTCGGCGTTATTTTTAGTTTGTAGGTTTAAATTTCCTTTGTTTTCTTTCTTTTATCGTGAAATTATAATGAATTGCTATGAATTAGTTATGTTTAAGTACGTTTCCGAATTTCCCAGTAACTGCATATCGAAGCACAATTTTAAGAAAGTGTATTTATACCAAATTAAAAATTTTCTATTTTGCTTTTTCTCCAACCGAGTATATAAGAGGCCGCTCTCTTTCAAATTTGTTACGGAACTGTTGATTTAACGAAACGTTTTGTGATGAAAACTAAAATCTGGTGAAACCATGAAAAAAATGTATTGCATCAATGGCTACAAAATTATTTTGTTGTAAATATAAAACAGTTTCCATAATTTATTAATGCTATTTCCTCAGTTTAGGTTTTTTTACATTTTAAGATCATCAACACTTTTAGATGGTCTTACGTTGACGAAACAGAAAATGGCATGGACAAGACAGACGATTTTTTTACAATTATACATGAATTTTGAATCTCGAAGTACACATTTTTAACAACAACAAAATTCATGAATTTTTAATCAAATAGTTAAATTTTCAACTAAAAAAGACAATTTCTCAACCAGATTTTAATAGTTAAAGTCTTGGTTTCTAAAACTAATTTTCAGCAAAATAGGTAAAGTGTTTAATAGATAATTTTAATTTCAACAAAAATATAAATTCTTAGCAAAAATTTAATTCTTAATCGAATATTACAATTTTCTACCAAACTGTTGAATTTTCAAGCCAAAATATGAATTTTCTACAAAGCCGTAAACATTTTTAAATGGATAGTTCATTTATAACTGAATAGTTGAATTTTTAACATAAACTATGAATCTTCAACCAAAAGAATTAATTTGTTCAAAAAAGTTTAACTCTATACCAATTTGTGGATTAAAAAAAGAATTCTTCACGAAACATGTAAGATTTAATATTTTAGCCGAAAGATTTAAATTTAAAAATAAAAGAAGTTTAATTTAAACAAAAAAAAAGACCAATTTTTTATAAAATAGTTGAACCCTATATCAAAAATAGATAATTTTTAACAAGAATTAAAATAGTTAGATTTTTAATTGAAAATTTGACTTTATAGCTAAGAAGATTAATTTGTAATAAAAAAGGTAATCGATCAACAAAATACAGGATGGTTGAAACATTTAAATAAATTTTTAATTAAAAAAATTAATTTGTTCTTAAATATTTTAATTTTTAAATGAAATAGATCATTTTTCAACAAAAAAAAGGAATATTTAAATTTTCATTTCTAAATTTATTTTAAAAAAAATGATTTGTCGACCAGTTGAATCAAATGAAAGTAGATTAAGAAACTAGTTGAATCATTAACCAAATAGATGAATCATTAAAAAAATAATTAAGTTTTCAAGTTAAAGCATAAAGTTTTTCAGAAAAAAGTATGCCTTTTAAACCAGAAAAAAGAATTTTGAACAAGAAAGTTAATTTTCTATAGAACAATATTAACTTTCAACAAAACAATTGAATTTTACATGAGATAATTTGTTAAACAAGAAAGGAATAGTTCAATTCTTTGTTAAAAATTTTATTTTTCAACCAAGTGATATGTTTTCGTCAAATAAAATAATTTTTTAACAAAGTATTTCATCTTTTAGGAAGTATTCGAATTTTCTGCCAAGATAACTAATTTTCTGCCAAAGAAACAAATTTACAACAAAAGTAATACATTTTCAACCATTTTGTTAAATTTCATCGTCGTCCGAAAACATGAAATTACGACAAAAAATATATTTATAACCAAGTAATCCAATTGTCTAGCAAAAAAGAATTATTCTGAATAAAATTTTTAGTAGCTTCATTTTTAAATTCAATTTTGAAAATTTTTCAATTAAAAATTCAATCACTGAGATTTTTATCGAAAATTAATATTGTTTAGTATTGGGTATTTTATTAGTTTAATCTCCATCTCGTTGTCTAAGACTTACATTTTCAGCTGAGAATTTAAGTATCCTATTCTTGATTAATAATTTATATTTTTTAGCTACAAATTCAAATTGTTGGCTGAAAATTTCTCTTTTTTAGTTTATACTTCTGTATTTATTTAAGGAATCGTCTTTTTTATCTAAATCTTAAACTATTGTGTTATATTTTTATTATTTATTGTTTCTTTTAAGATTCGTTTTTTATTAAGTTTAATATTTTTGGTTGAGTAATAATATTATTATCTTAAAATATAACTCCACTAGACCATCGATTTAAGGCCATTGTCAAGGGCGTCCGGTAAATAGCCTCAGCCCTAAAGCAGAGGAATCCAAACGTTAACAGTCAGGGCCGTGGAAACATTTTTGTTGGGATTTTCTCGGTATTAAAAAATGTTTGCTTCATTTTGTCTATTTTTACATTCTCATCATTTATGATTGAGAAAGTATTAGACCCCTTGAATCCGAAAATCAGGTTTTCACGATGGCCTCAGTCTGTCTGTCCGTCCGGCCGTCCGTCCGTAAGCACGATAACTCTCGAAAAAATAAGCAAAACAAATCCGTCTTTGGCACACTTATTTAAGGTCCTAAAAGAAAGAACGAGTTCGTAAACCAGCTATTTTTGATAAACGTTCAAAAAGTGAGCGCATTTTGAACATTTTTGAGACCACTTTTTTCTGAATTTGAAAATTCTATGTACGTATGTTTATAATATTAAAAAGAAGAAACAATTTATCCTGATCACTTTTTTCGATAAAAGGAAAATTCTCAGAGATATAGAGATTTCAAAATTTTTTTAATCAACCGAAAATCAAAATTTGAAGCCAAAAAACGCACGATATGAAAAAATGTCAAGAAAAGAAAAATATTTCTTTTTGAAAGCCCTACAAGATCATCATAAAAATTTTTTATATTTTGTTCAAAAATCAAAAATTCAAATTTTAATTGCACAAAAAATAATGAAAAATAAAAAATTCCATTTTGTGGACAAACTATGTAGGATACGAAAAAAGATGAATTTACAAAAATTGTTATCCTAAAAAAGATCTACAATTTCGTTAAGGATAATTTCTTGATAGGACGCTTACTTTTTGTTTTATTCTTGAAAAATAACATTGAAAAAAAAAATAATTTAAAAAATGTGTATTATACCTTATTATTCAAATCAGCTTCGTGAGCTACCTGCTTTCACTTGATCTGCAAATTCAAATTCCTCTTTGAACGACAAACGCTGTCTCTTTTTTCCCCTTTGGCATTTTTAGGAATTGTAATAGAACTGAAAAATAACCGAAACACAATTTAAATTGAGACATTTCGCGGAAGACTGAAACAAATTGACGCATGTCCTTACAGCTGATGCCATTAATGGCTGAGGATACTGTCCCTTTTATTGTTTCACTGCTGTCGGTGTGGCATTCGTGACATTCTTCCCTCGACCTCGCTAGCCAAGAAACTGCTTTGGCCTCAGTTCTAGAAAGGCCTAAATCGCGGGCCCCTAAACAGCGGGTCTGGTGTATTCCTTTTTTAGTCATCAACACATTTTTTATAATAATTCGAGAACCAGTATAGTTTTTTATAGTTTCTTGGGCTTATTATGGAGAGGATATTATAGGATTTATATTGCACTACTTTCAACATCTTACCATTATTACAAAAAATATTCTCTCTTGTTTTCATTAGTTTCGCGCTCCCTGAAAAGCTATGGGATCATCCGAGAAAAGTTGATCATTAAAGAGTGCTTAAATTCTACGGAATTAGGAGTTAAATGATCAGAAATTTCATAGTTCTTTCTTCTTCGGTGTGCTGCCGAGATTGAATTCTCTTTAAAGGAAAGCGAGTTGAAAGTTTTAAAGGTCTCAGAAGTCAGCGAGTGTCATCTCGCGCCATCTTGCCAATCCAATTCAAAAGTTTCAAGTCGCGTGCATAAATGCATAAATGGTCTCAACGTTCGACGACAGTTTCTGAGACTTTGTAATAATGGCGGGAGTTATAAACGAAATCAGGCAAGGGTGACTCTGAGAAATGATACTCGGAAATTATCCATTAGCAATTGTGAGAATGTCACGAACTATGTTCTGAATCGAAAAATTATATTCTGCTGCTATCAGAATTGATCATCTTTCCCCTATTCTCCTCTTTTCCCCTTCTTAAAAAATCTTCTCCCTTTTTTCAAGATACTTCCCGGTATACGTTTCTCTGTTTAAATGTTCAGAAATGATCTCTTGTGATTAAAATTCTTTCTACTTTTTGTTGAAAATTGTAATTTTAATAAAAATGCATCTATTGTGGTATTTTTCTTTAATTCATACATTTCAGATAAAAAATGAAGCAATGGTTAAAAGTTGAATTACTTTGCTGAAAATTAGTCTTTTTTTACTGAAAGCTTTTTTCAGTTCAAAATTAATTTTTTAACGGAAAATCCAACTGTTCTATTTTTGATCAAAAATTTATTACAAAAACTAATATCTTTGGTCTTTTGCCTTTTTGCTTGAAAATTCAAATCTCTTATTAAAGAGTCAACGATTTGGTAGAAAATCAACTTTTTTGTTGAAAATTAAAATGTTTTGTAGTAAGTTCATATTTTGCACTTGAAAATTCAATAATTTTCTTAAAATTTGTGTTTTATCGACTGAAAAGGATTTCCCATAACGAATAATTTTTGTTATGCATCTGTTAAAATTTAAATCCAGTAAAAGATTTCACAATACAGAAAATTAGTCCTCAACAAATCATTTAATATCAAACAGTTAAATAAAAAAATATAGTTTTAAATAAAAAGCATTGGACTTGAAAGACTTGTATTTCCAAGTAATAAAGATGAATTTTCAACCAAATAGTTATAAATTTTCAACAAAGCACATGTACGTTTAGACAAAAAAGATATGTTTTCAACCCAATACTTAATTTTTTAAAATAAAAGATTACATTTTCAACTAAAAATCGAATAGTTAAATTTAAAGTGAAAAAATTAATTTTACGCTAAAAATTAAACGAATTATTAACAAAATAGTCAAATTTTCAGCCAAAGAGATAAATATTCAAACAAAAAAATTTGTTTTTAACAAATTAGTTTGATTTTTAATTTAGTTCAATTTTTGATTAAATTAGATTATTTTTTAAGAAAGTAATTACACTTCCAACTAAATAAATAATGTTAGAACCAAATAAGATAGTTTTGAAGCAAATATATAATCTTAGATTTTTCAAAAGATAAAAATTAGCCCTTAGGCAATAATAGTTGGATTTTCTTATTGGTTTCTATTAATTCTACCAATTTGAGATTAAAAGCAGTTGAATTTAATCAAAACAGATGAATTTTCATTTTAAAAAAATGCTACTAGAAGTACGAAATATGAACAAAGTACACCAATTTTAAGCACAATTGTCAACATTTTCACTAGAAAATATCAATTTTCTATTTGAAACATCTCAAAAATACATAATTTTTTGTTTAAAACAAGTAAATTATTGAGAAATTAACTTAATTTTTGATAAAAAGTAGAATTTTCAACAAATCGAAAAAAATTCCGATCCATAAAAAAAGGATTTTTAGCAGAATAGTTAGATTTTCAACCAAAATGTTGATTGTTTCACCAAGAATCTCAACCAACTACTTGAATTCCCAGGTTAAAAGATAAATTTTAACCATACACTTTAATTATCAGCGGGAAAAGATAGATTTTCAATTTAAAATAGAATTGTCAAAGTTTCAGTTAAAAAATTGAATTTTAAACAAACATTAAACGAATTTTCCACTAAATGTCAAATTTTCGATTGAACAAGATAAATTTTGAATTCAAAATGTTATGAAAAACTTTTCATCTGAAAAAACTAGTTCTTGAACAAGAATTGTTGAATTCTCTTACTAAGTTCTATTAATGAATTTCACATTTCAGAATGAAAAATTAGAAAAGCGGGGATAGAGAGAGAATTCTGAAGCCCTAAATATCAAAGTGATTTAAAAAACTATTCAGTTTTTATTCAAGTGTACTTTTTCAGGGCTAAAACAAATTAATCAAAGATGAAACAATTTATAAAAAAACAAAAAAAACATTGATAGGCTTATGAAATTGCGCGTCAAATACTTACAAAGTTCTATCCATTTTTCTGATTGCTGTCTATTTTAAAGATTTGATTTTCTCTTACGCACTCCTTCACATTTTTTGATATAATTCAAAAACTAGATATGCTTTTTAGACTTTCTTGGGCTCATTTAAATAAAAAAATCTAGGTTTCAGTTCGCACCGCCTTTAAAAATGTTGTCACTATTTTTTTAGATTTTGGCAGATGTTGAATTTTAATTGTCAAAATTGGCAAAAATCAGATATATCTCATTCACTAACCCAGTCTTCATTTATCAAGGAAACTATAAATAGTGCTTATTTGATGCATAATTTAATAAGCTTTTAACCGTTTTTTAAAATAAATTTGATATTAGGAAACATACTGATAAATGTTCTCAAATTTTTAAAATATGTTTAAAGAACTCATTATTCAGTATTCGATTGATGTTCACATACAATTCAATTTAAATTTCATGTGAGTCAAAAATGACTAAAAGTAGCGTCACGTAATATGCTGACGCACTCTTAAGGGGCGCGTCATAAAAGAAACATAGGGTTCTTTTAGGACACCCTATGGAAAAATTAAACATGGAGTGAATGAAAGGACTTTTTGAATGCAAGATGATCTCCATCAGTCCGATAGCATACCGATGTAAGATTTGAATAGAGAACGAAATTGAGAATCTTGGAGGATATGCTCGCCTAGCTTTCATAGAATCAAATACACCTTTGTATAGTGCAAGGAATATCGACGGTATTACCTTTCGTCGATACCCGACAGTTTTTATTTTTGCAGTGGCTATTCAAAAATCTAAATTATTATTCATTTTATTTAAAACAAAAAACATAAATTGTTAACAAAATAGTTAAATTTTGAATTTAAAAAATTAATTTTTACTTAAAAAAACGGATTTTCAGCAAAGCAGTTTTTCTCATGAAAAGAGGTAAATTCTGAACTGAAATAATGAATATTTATTCACAAAATTAAATTTTTACGAACGAAGTTCAACTTTCAAATTTATAAAATTTATCTTTTCTTTTAGATTTTTTATTGAATTGAATTTTTTTGTAACGGTCTTAGAGGATTTTTACGGGCTTTTACAAATCCGAAGCTTAAGAGGATTTCAATATTTGATGGATATTTAGTCAAAATTTGTTTAATAAAAACTCATTATTCCTAAAGAAAATATTTATGCAAGTCTAATAAATAACATCTAAAATATTCTTGACTAACATAAAAAGTTTGGTCTCTTAAAAGTTAAAGTTCAGGAGCTGATTTACGACTTTTCTTATGAGGTGAAACATCCATGCAAAAGCTGCGTGTATATAAAATATTTTAAGATTGCGAAAAATAAAAGTTTGAGCGAAGCTTTCTGCATATTTTCGCATCATGCAGTTTCTTGTTTGCTTTTTGTCGTTTTTGTAGACTGCTAGAGGCAGAATTTCTTTCGAAAGGAAGAATATTCCAAGAAAATTGAAAGGAGCTGCATTTAAAAAAAAAACTAATTTACTCTATTACAAAGTCTTCAAACTTTTTTTAATTTAGTAAAACCATTGACGAACGAATTTTCATAATTAACAAACTAGTTCAAATTTTTACCCTAAAAATATAAATTTTGAACAAAAAAGATTTTTATTTAAAATAAGGAAGAGTTAAATCAGACCAAAAGTTTTTTCAACAAGAAAGATTTTTCTGTCAATGCAGAAAAAAATTGCATATTTCTCTCTCATTATAATTTCCCCCGAAACTACCCTTCCACGTGAGCCTATGCAGCGAAACATATATATGTATGAAAAAAGCATAAAAAAGAATTAAACTTAGAAAACACTGTTAGTCAATATTTTTTTGCTGTTTTTTTGCTTTTCGATAATATATAATACGTTACTCAAAAACGACCCCTAAGTCATACATACCCTCCCCACGTAATCAAAATCGTCGAAGAAGTTGGAAAACCACCTTGAAAAATGCGAAAATGCTTTAGAACTCCAAATTGATTACAAGACACTTCAAAATTTCTTCCTCTTAATACTTTTCCCGAAAAACTACTCTTCCACGTGAACGTATGCAGCGGAAGATGATCTATTGCATACGTTTACCTGGAAGGGTAGTTTTAGGGATATTATAATGAGAATGAAATTCTTATGTGTCATCTAATTAATTCGGAGTTCTAAATCATTTTAACATTGTTCAGGGTGGTTTTTCAAGTTTTAAAACGTTTTTGATGTCGCGGGGAGGGTATGTATGACTTTGGAATAGCTTTTAGGGAAAGTATTATGTATTATCCAAGAGAAAAAAAAGAGCAAAAAAAATCAACTAACAGTTCCTTCTAAGTTTGACTATTTTTAATGCTTCTTTCATACATATATATGTTCTGCTGCATATGTTAACGTGGAAGGCTAGTTTTGCGGAAATTGTAATGAAAGGAAAATTTTCAAGGGGTATGTAATTAATTTGGAGTTCTAAATCATTTTTATATTATTTAAGGTGGTTTTAAAACATTTAAAACGTTTTCGATCACGAGGGGTGAGTATCTATGACTTAGGGGTCGCTTTTGGGGAACGTATTATATATTATCAGAGAGCAAAAAAGAACAGAGAAAAAGAATATCAACTAGTAGTTTCTTCTAAGTTTGATTATTTTTAATGCTTTTTTTATACATATAAATGTTCTGCTGCATATGTTAACGTGGAAGGCTAGTTTTGCGGAAATTGTAATGAAAGGAAAATTTTCAAGGGGTATGTAATTAATTTGGAGTTCTAAATCATTTTTATATTATTTAAGGTGGTTTTAAAACATTTAAAACGTTTTCGATCACGAGTGGTGAGTATGTATGACTTAGGGGTCGTTTTTGGGGAACGTATTATATATTATCAGAGAGCAAAAAAGAACAGTGAAAAAGAATATCAACTAGTAGTTTCTTCTAAGTTTGATTATTTTTAATGCTTTTTTTATACATATAAATGTTCTGCTGCATACGTTTACATGGAAGGGTAGTTTTGGGGAAATTATGAAGAATGCAAAATTTTCATGTGTCATGTGATTAATTTGAAGCCCTAAATCATATTCACATTGTTGTAGGTAGTTTTCCCATTTTGAAATTGTTTTTGATCACAGGGGGTCGTTGTGTAAGTCTTAGGGGTAGTTTTTTGGGAAACGTAATATATGTCATCATAGAGCAAAAAAAAGCAAAAAAATCTCCACTTATCGTTTATCGTATTATAATAATTTTTAGTGAGCTTTCGTAGGTGGCGACGCTGAGTGGATGACCTGCTAGCGCTGCCACCCTTTTTTCCGAAGTTTAAAGATTTAAAACAATTTTTTTTAGCCCAAAATTATCGAAAAAACAGCAAAAAAATATGGCGTCTTCCATTTCATTATTTGCTCTGGTCGCGGCGCTGAGTGGACGGACCTTTTTAGAAGCCGTATTTTCAATTGGAAACAAAAAAATCTCAACCAAACATATGATGGTAGATTTTTCATTGAAAAACAACTTATTTTAAACTAAAAATAGTTTTTGAAATAGATGGTCAACTAAAAACAAACGTTTTTAAATACATAATGTTAAAGTTCGTTAAAATAAGTTTTTTTTTTGGATTGGATTTTTATCGATTCTTTAGATCAACTCAGTTTACTCTAATTAAGTATTAATTTTTTTTTCGGAAATTAATATAGTCTGTAAATTTATTCACTTTGTGAAAAATTCATCTTTTTCTAAAATTAATCCTTATGGCTAAAAATGAATATTTTTGGTATAAAATTTAACTATCCCAGTTGAAGATTTATGATTTTATTTAAAAATTTATCAGATGATTGAAAATTAATTTCTTCGACTGAAAATTTATTTTTTCATTTTTATTTGAAAATTGATCTTTTCTTGTTTAAAATTCAGCAATTTGGACGAAATTTTAATCTTTTTGATTCAACATTCAATGTGTCGTTGAAAAACCACATCTTCTTTGCTTAAAAATCGATTTTTGCGTGTGCGTATTTTGATTAAATATTCTTTTTGTTTGTTGAAATAAAAGCTATTAGATTGAAATTTCTTTTCTATGGATTAAAAGGAATGTTTTCGCTAAATATTTTACTATTTTGTTTAAAATTTGTTTATTTTTAGGCTAAAAATTATTTTGTGCTCAAAAATAAATATGTAACTATTATTCCACTTGAATATTCCATCATTTGAAATAAAAAAATTGTATTTCTGGTTGAAAATTCATTTATTGACTAAAAAATTAATTATAAAATTTGTGTTAAAAAGTAAACTTTCTTAGTTTAAAATTTATATTTTTTGGCAGAAATACATCTTCTTTGTTGAAAATTAATCTTTTTGGTTAAAAATTTCATTATTCTAGCTAAAGATTCATCGTTTTTTTTTAAATCCATCTTCCTGGTTTAAAATCCAACTGTTTCAGTTAAAGTTTCACAATTTTAATAAAAAATTCATCACCATATTTGAAAATGTAACTATTTTTTTGAGAGTTCCTTTCTTTGTCAATCAATTTTTGAACCTGAAAATGTAGCTTACATATTCCACTTGAATATTCCATAGATATAGTTTAAAAATCTTCTGTTTGTTAGAAGATTAATTTTTTGAACTTTAAATTTTTATTTTATTTTGTCAATCAGCGTAATTAATTTCTGATGTTAAATTTTTGCTTATTACTGGTGAAATCAACTTTTCTGAATAAAAGAAAACAAATATGCCATGGCCCGGATATGACGCTCCACTCGTGAAAAGTGACATTCGTGGATCAAATCCCGGTCGTAGTATATTTTTCTAATTCTTTCAGAAAATTGTTCTACCAATAATTAAAAAAAATTTAACATTAGAAATTGATTAAAAATTAATTATATAAGTTTTGTTTGACAAGCTATCTTTTTTAGTCAAAATGTTTCCTTTGTTGTTGAAAATTTAACGATTTTAGTTCAAGATTTTTTATTTTAATAGAAAACTTATCTTTTCGACTTAAAATTAAATTATTCCAGTTAAATCTTCATCATTTTAGTCAAAAGTGCATTAGTTAGGCTGAAAATTGAACTGCTTTCTTAAAAATTCGTTTTCTTTGTTCAAAATTAATTTGTTCAGCTAAAAGTTTAACCATTCTAATTTTTGTACGAAATTGATATTTCTTAGTGAAAAGTTAAAGTTTTTGTTTTGAAAATAATTAGTTTTGCCATTTTGTTCTCTTTTGGGTGAAAGCATGTCAAGAATGAATATCATGAATTAAAATAAATGTTTATGTTTAGCAGCAAGTATAAATATGCTACTTTTAGTTGACGGCGAAAATCCACAACCCTGATCGGGAAATGTCCGGAAATTGGAAATCATCCGCATAGTCGCGACCCAGAAAATAAATAATAGCTTTCTTCATCAAAATGGGTAGTAAACTTTTTTTAAATATCCAGTGATCATTCTCGAAACACGTAAAAAAGAGAAACTGAATTAGCAAGTTCTTCTGGGTTGAATTTAATCAAAGCTAGTCGTGACAATTGAATTTTGAATGGAAAATGATAAATTTTCACATGAATTCCGTTTTGGAAATATTTTTAAAATCTCAATTCTCGAGAGTTTCTGAAGCTTAAGTTGCTGCTTCCTCATTCGTTCATTCTCTATCCTGCGAAGGAGTATGTACTCGTACGGAAACATATACAGCCTTCCTGTGCGGTCTTGCACCTTCGGGCGTTAGATAAACCGTCGGGAATTGAACCTCAGGATTCATCCCGCGTCTGCTTCTACGATCCGCGTAGAATGACGCGGGGGTTGAGAAGATAGCGGAAGGAAAGAGGACTAGGGTGGAAAAGAAGGGAAATACCCTTGGGAGTCCTCAGTAGATTTATGCGACCCCTAGCTGACAACGCCGTACCCCCTCCCCCCGGACCCTGATACATACACATTCAACACTATAGCTATGTATGGGAAAGGAGAGCCGAAGAATCCTATCAGAATATTTATTATACGACATTCATCGGAGTAGGGCGATAGATCTTCGATTGCACCTGAATCGCACTTGTGCCCAAGTTCAACTTTTGACGGGTCAATTCGATCCACGGAAAGAACTTCATCAGAAGAAGATTAAAAGCGCGAATATAGAATTTTGCTTTGTTGTGATCGGAATAAATATTGTGGATTATTTCTAGGATTATCAGTCATTTTGCGTATTTTTGTGTGATGTATAAAGTATGATGAGTTTGTGAAGCTCATCACCTGGGATTATAGCTAGAGAGACTGATCAGCGAGCTGTGTCGGAGCGGTCTTCTGGAACAGACATGTTGCTTAAATAAAAAAGTCCGGAATTCTAGATTGATTTAAAATAGTGATAATAAATCTCTGGATATTAGGGAGCAGATATAGAAATATTATTGGCCAGAAAAAGTCAGTGATTTTTAAGAAAATTTCGCAAAAGACAGGGAACTTTTATAAGATTCACTTCAAAGGTTAGCCATCACATGAATAGGAAAATTCGGGATGTCCCATTTGTTTTCATTTATGTCCTGGGTTATCTCCGGGATAATTCGTTGAGATGTCCTGCAATACTGAAACTTGGAAATCCCAGAGATATTTAAAATTACATTCTTTTTATGAAAAAAAGTTGTTTCTCTTTTCGCTCCACTGGAAATCGTACCACAGAACTTCTGATATCCGGTCAGGTGCTACTTCATTAAGCTATTAGAGAGATCAGAATAAGAACCTTAATTCAAGAAAATAACGCTAATTTTTAGCTAGGTGTTAATGGTACAAGTCATAATTTAAAATGGACCTGTTATATACTCAGCGAATGGTACTTTACCGACAGTAGATAACCCACCAACACCATGGAGGCAAAATATCGAATCGTTCAAGTTAAGAATCTTCAATAACGGAAAATGCTTAACGTCTTAATAAGACTAGATGGAAAATAATTTTTTCAAATCTAAAATTCAATTTTTTCATGAAAAGAGATCTTTCTCTTTTCTCTTCACTGAGAATCGAACCACAGAACTTCTCATTTCCGGTCAGGTGCTTTTCCAATAAGCGATTATAGAGATCAGAATAAGAACCTTAATTTAATAAAATAACGCTAATTCTTAGCTAGGTTTTAATGGTACAAGTAATGATTTAAAATGAATCTGTAATATCATCAGCGAATGGTACTTTAACGACAGTAGATAACCTTCCAAAACCATGGAGGCAGAACCCTCACAATATCGTTCAAGTTAAGAATCTTTAATGATAGAAAATGCTGACGTCTTAAGCAGACTAGATAAACAATAATTTTATAAATTTTTAAATTAATTTTTTCGTTGAAAAAAGATCTTTCTCTTTTCGCTTCACTGGGAACCGAACAAAAAAACTTCTAACATCTCCAAGACCTTTGGAATTCCTATGATATTTCTATGGTAATTGGTATTCCGAATCCATATTCTGGGGTATTCAAATGTCCCTTGTAGGACAATGAAATTTTTTTTCGATAGCCCACGTGGAATATTTGAATATGCAGAAGTGTTCAATAGATATCCTAGATATCCTGGGGATATTCAAAAATTTTGCATTGCGGAATATCCTGACGATATCCTTGGGATATCTTCGGGATAAAATGGGACATAAACGGGATTAAATGCCATATCCTGCTTTAAAAATATTCTGGACATTTCTATTTATTCTTTTTATCTAGTTTTTTCTGATAAGCAAATTTTTCCAAATATTCTCATATCGTTAAAAACTCAACAATTTTATTAAAATTGTATGTCTGTTGTTTAAGAAGTCGACTGTTTTGTTAATAATTCGTGTGTTCGGATTAAAATCTCATTTGTTTAAGTAGATATTGGACCTTTTTTCGCTAAAGATATAACCGTTTGATTAAAAGTTAATTATTTGTGGCTGAGAATTTAAAATTTTAGTTAAAAATTTAACTGTATTTAAATTTATATTATAATACTTTTTGAATTACATATCTTCCATTACATTATTCGTTAAAAATTCATTTTTGTTGGCTGAAAATTAAACTACTTGGTTGAACCTTTAACTAATTTGTTGAAAAAATTATTTTTCATTTACTGAAAATTCATAATTTTAGCTGAACATTGCTCTTTATTTCACGAATCGTTTTTATAGAGAAAAATTATTTTTTTAAATGAAAATGTAACTACCTCAGTTAAAGATTCATCATTTTAGTTGAAAATTAATCTTTCTGGTTCAAAGTATAACTATTTTGTTGAAATTTGATACTTTTAATTGAAACTTCAGCGTCTTGGCTAAAACTTTAGAGATTTTATTATTAATTTTTGTCATGTAATTTAACTAATTTGTTAAAATGAAAATGTAACATTTATATTTTTTGTAGAAGAATTAAATTTTTTAGTTGAAAATTCATCTTTTTTTGGTAGAAAACAAATTTCGCTGGTTCGAAAGCTTCAGTTTTTTATTAAAGAATGAAACAGTTTGATTGAAAACAAACTTTTTTGTTAAAGATTTATATTTTATTGTTAAACATTTTAAAAAAATGTACTTAAAATTTGACTTAACCATTTTTGGCAACAAAAAACATTTCTATTTGAAAATGCAACTATTATTTTAAGAATTTATGTATTTTCTTGAAAATTCATCTTTTACGGTAGAAAATTATATTTTTGGTTAGAACCTTTTTGGTTTAACAATTCAAGTCATTTTGTAGAAATTTAATTTTAATGTTGAAATATCAGCTATTAAATTTTTAAATAAAAATTCAACTTTTCAGGTTCGAAATGCAACTTTTATGGCTAAGAATTTATCTTTTCAGGTTGAAAATTTAAATTTCATCTAGAAAATTCGTCTTTTTGGCTTATTTTGAATTTGAACTATTTCATTGTAAATGCGACTGTTTGCATAAAAAAAAATGCTTTTGTAAAACTTAACTAGTTGATATAAGATGCACCACTTATTGGTTGATTTTTAATATTCTTCATTTAAAAATTTGACTATTTGTTTGAGAATTCAAAGAAAATTCAAAATCAAAGAAAATTAAAAAAAAATTTTTTTTAATATTTGATGATCGTTCGAAATTTGAAAAATTATAATCATTATTTCTCCTACATATAATATTTTAGAAAAGGTTGTAGATCAATCTTATCGTGGATAAAACTTATCCTTGAAGTTTTTTCTAATTCAAATTTGAGGATTTAGAAGACTATTGTAGGAAAATATGCCGGAAGAGGAAATTCAAAAAATGCAATATATGTCGAAAGAGAACATACAATGGGGTGTTTGAAAAAAAAGTAATGCTCGAGTTTCGTTTGAAACAATAGCTTATTTTGGGACGATCCCCTCATGTGATATATTGATTTGTTATACTGACCTCTTCATCCCCTTCAAGAAAGCCCGAAAATCCACTCTCTAAACAAGGATGAAGCAGTTTGTGGTATATTGATCATTAATGTATATTTTTTTGTAACAAATCAGTTTTATTTTACAAAATAAAAAGTTTAATGTATTTCTTATTAGAATTAATGGTTTGATCATTTTTGGTCTTCCTAAACAATAATTTTTTTACATTTTATCGCATATCATCTGCACCATCACAACGATGAAAACTTATTGGGTAATCTGAAAAATCTGAAAGTTTGATCAAATTGTTTGCTAATTGTTTACATAACCTTTTTTTATGTGAATGTTAATTTTACCTGGAAAAGTAGATTTTTTTGCTAAATTTTTGTACAAATTTGACTAGCTTTTTTATGTTCACACGTTTCAATGCCTATTTATAATTTTTCAAGCAATTTTAATTGGTTCAAACAAAATTTTTATCAAGAAAATATACAAAATCTATACATTTCCATTATAATTTGAAATATTAACAATAAAAAGAATTACTCATGTTGATTTTTGATTTATACTCAAAACTGTATACCACTTGAAGTTATAAATTTTTTGTACTTTTTTTCGAAAAAAAAGTTTAAGCAAATGGATATTGTTTAAACGATTACAGATAAGTGATGAAAATGCCAGATATACTATAATTGTATTGCTTTTGTTAAATAATAAAAAAATTACTGAACTATTTCAGCCAGAAAAAAATAAAAACAGTGAATTCAACTCTCATATTTGCAGATAAAGGGGTTAGAATCTAAAAAATATAAATTTTCAATCAAACATGAAGCACTCATATTTTAAATTGAAAAAATTAATTTTTATTTTTAAATAAGCAACAAAATAGTTCAATATTTCACCAAAAAAGTTAAATTTTTATAAAAAAAGATCGATTTTCAAACAAAAAGATTATTTCGCCAACAAAAAGACTAATTTTTGTCAGAATACATGAATTTTTAACAAAAAAAAAATTATCTTTTTACAAAACTGTTAAGCTTTTTGCAATATCGATTAATTTTCAACTAAAAATATCAATTTTTTGTTCTAAGAAGTTAAATTTTTAATTCAAAAAGGTAAATTTTTTGCCAAATAATTAAACTAAGAAAGATAAATTGTGAGGCTGCGTCTAGTCGTGTCGAAAAACTGCGGCAGTTCAAAAGGGGATGGACTAGTCACCCCGAAAATTCCGGATGACTAGCCAAACTTAGGAAAAATATTTGACTAGTCATTCCGAATTTCAGGACGACGAAACATTTCGAAATTTTCAACCAAAAATAGAATTTTTAACAAAACGGTTGAATTTTCAACTCAAGAAGTTATACTTATAATCAAAAATGAAATATGTAAGTTTTCAGTTTTAAGAAAGTAATTAAAAAATTGTTTTGAACCAGATAGTAAAAGATCTTATCAAAAAGTTTAATCTTCAACTTTACAAATTAATTTTCAAACAAAAAGGTAATTCTGCCAACAAGAAAGACGAATTTGTGACATAATATGTGACTTTTAAACAAAATTGTTTAGTTTTTAACCAAAAAGGTGCATTTTTCGTGAAGAATCTTAATTCTGTAAAACAAAAAAGAAATAAAAAAAAATTAAATATGATCGACTAAGAGAGACAGACTTTTACCAAAAATAAAACAGTTGAAGTTTAAGTAAAAAAAAACAACTAATTTTCAATCAAACAAACAAAGAATTTTTAACAAAATTGTTGCATTTACTATACAGTAGGGAAAAAAAGAATTTTCAACCAATACCCGAAAATCTCAAATAAATAACATCAATGTTTTTAACCATGAATGTTTGAATTGTATACGTTAATTACTTCGAATTACCTGGTTTACTAAGCACTACAAGTAAATTACTTTGATTACATCAATAACTTCAATTTATTCGAATTACAAGTAGATTACGCTGAATTATAAGTAAATTACTTTAGATTACAAGTCAATTGCTTCTGATTGGTCCTAAAGTACTCTAGATTGGAAGTGAATTACGGTAGATTTTGTATTACTCCGAGTTAAAAGTAGACTACTAGTGGATTGTCCCTTATTAAAATTAAACTACTATGGATTACAAGTAGATTAATTTAGTTTATAAGTGGATCACTGTATATTGCAAGTAGATTATCTTAGATTTAAATTAAAATACTTCCGATTACTAGTAGATTATAAGTGGATTACATCGATTTACAGTTGGATTACTATGAAGTGTTACTGGATTTTAGGATTACAGCGAATTACCAGTCGGGTAATCGAGCGTTAGAAACAGATTACCCCGTATTCCGAGTAGATTACTATATATCACAAGTAGATTACTATATAATACAAGTGGATTCACAAGTGGATTACTGTAAATCATATATTACTCCGCGTGAAAAGTAAATTACAAGTCGATTGTCCCGCATTACAAGTGGATTACTATGGATTGGAAGTGGATTGCACCAGTTTACAAGTGGGTTACTGTGTATTGCACGTATGTTATGTTGGGTTTAAGGTAAAATACTCCCAAATACTTGTGGATTAGAAGAGCATTACTGAAGTCTAGAAGCGGATTACTATATATTGCAAGTAGATTAGTGTAGCTTAAAAGTAGAATACTCCCGATTGCTAGTGGATTAGAAGTGGATTACAATAGATTGCAATGAGATTATTATGTATTGCAAGTCGATTATTGTAGTTTGAAAGTGGAATACTCGTTATTACTAGTGGATTAGAAGTGAATTACATCGATTTACAGTTGGATTACTATGAATTGCACACAGAGTTTTGGATAACAGCGAATTACCAGTCGGGTAATCGAGCGTTATAAATAGATTACCCCGTATTCCTAGTGGATTACTATATATTACAATAAGATTACTATATAATACAAGTGGATTCACAAGTGGATTACTGTAGATAATATATTACTCGTCGATTGAAGTAAATTACAAGTTGATTGTCCCGTACCACAAGTGGATTACTTTGGATTAAAAGTGGATTACTTCAGTTTACAAGTGGATTACTGTGTATGGTACGTAGATTATGTGTTATTTAAAGTAATATACTCCTAAATAATTGTGGATTAAAAATGGATTATTTAAGTTTACACATGGATTATTGTATGCTGAAAGTAGATTATTGTAGGTTGAAAGTGGAATACTCCCTATTACTAGTGGATTAGAAGTTGATTACACTGGATTTAAATTGCATTACTACGAATCGAACGTGAATGACAAGTGGTTTCTTCCTGATTGAAAGTGGATTACTGTAGATTACAAGTTTTGCCCATTTTTTTAGCATGTACTTTGATAATAAAGATATCTTGTGAGTTTAATGCTTACCAAACTTTTTTATTCTTCTGAATCTTTTTTAAACGCTTCTATTAATTGAAAAAAGGCATATTATCAGTAAAGAAATAATATTTTTTGTAGAACTTTCTTAAACGTTAAAACTTTTATTTCAACATTTTTTTGTACCTGTTATTCTTTCCAAGTAAAAGTAGAATATTTTATCGTTAGAAAAAATAATTCTCAATGCTACAAAAATTATTCAGAAAGCATTACACTTATAAATATCATTATTATCAAAGTATGTTGTAGAATTTGGAAAAAAATTTGCAAAGGTGAGTTTTTTCAGAAAATCGATTTTCAATTTCTTAGATTTTGTCAAACGATAAACGCTATTATAATTAAGATGAAAATTATAAATATCTCAATTTGCTTAAAAATTATCGAGGTCTAAAAAACAACATATTTCGTCTCCGAGAGATTCTGCGATTTTAAGTGTAGAACCCTGCCTGATTCAAAAATGATTTTTTTTCAAATTTTAATTTTTTAACATATTTATTTATTTTTTCGTAATCTAATGAAGACGATTTTTTAAAATAGTTTTTTATTTACATAATCGTAAAAAGCACCATATACGTTTAATTTATTCTAATATTTTAATTTTTTTGTTATATACAAAAAAAATCAGCCCGATTCGCGTGGGACACTGGGAGTTTTAAAACCACATTTTTAGATTTTTTGAGTTAAGAATCGTTGCTGAATAGGTCAGCTTTGGTTGAAAACATATTTTCTGTGAAACAGTGTATATCGTAGGATTACGAGCAAGGTTAACCAACTGGAATTAATACAATTAGTGCAGCTTTGCTAAGTACTATAACGTGTATGGGGTGTAGGGGTAGGCCTTTTGCCCCTTGGAGTGCACCCAAATTTCGCTGCTCGTGGTTGCGTTTCGAAACTGACGGAAATTAACCGAGACCCCTTAAACGTTCCCACGATAGAAATGCCACGTCCGCGAAAAATCAATTTCCGTCTACTGGAATTCGCGACTATACTGCAAATGTAATAACTTCAAAAGTATCTGAAACTCTAGTAACTGGTATTTGATGGACGGGGTCGAATGTATGTCTTAAAACTCAACTTTTAAAAAACTAGCTGGACTTGGGAGGTGTTTCTCTACAGTTTTCCGCTCCCCTGGCCAAACGTCCAAGCAATTGCGAGGACATCTGATAAATTCCTCTTGTGTGTACCTCTGATTCATCAGGGGTTTCAAATAAAAGACATTGTACAATAGGTTTTTAATCGTAGTGCTATGAATGTACCAGCTTAACAAGACAATAATAATAAATGAGTTGCAAGCAAATTCTGTTAGTCGCTAACAAATTCATCGTATAATTGGATGATTTTAGGTTTTTTTAGAACAACATGATTAATAAGAAAATGCAAGGTACCAGCAGGTCTCGGAAAGGCTGGAAATTAGGGGAAAAGTAGGAAATTTTGTTAGTAAGGGAAATTAAAAAAAAGTCAGGGATTACAAAAGAAATATGCAAAGTAATTTGTGTAAGGAAAACTTGAAGTAAATGTCTAGAATAATCAGGGCTGTCATTCAGTCACTTTGAGTCACTTTTCTCTGAAATTTCTTTTTAGAAACTTATAATAAAAAGTCACTATAGTCACTTTAGTAAATAAAAATATCATTTTAGTAACATTTTTTTCAATAAACTAACCAATGTATTGATAACTATTTAATTCATATCCTAGCCTATTTCTACATTTTCTTGAAATCTTATGAAATATTTCAGGGTATTTCAAAACATTCCAGGAAATTTGTAATGCTTTTTAATAATTCAAAAATAAGTCAAAAAATCATAATGATTTAATAAGACTTTAGAAAATCCCATGAAATTTTTAAAGGTTTAAAAAAGTTGCATGTTATTTTAAAAGAATTTGAAGAATTTTTAATATTAATGATGATTTCTCATTTAACTTGAATTTCTTTTGTAGTCTTATTAATGGTATTCTTTGGTATTATTTTTAATTCAAAATAAGTTATTGTTCATTATCAATGCAAATTTGTAATGTTTCAGGTTGAAGGTAAATCATTTTTAATCATTTTTTCAGCTTTTAGAGATTAATTTTTTCAAATAAATTAGTTGATGGCAATTCCAGATCAATCTAAATTTAAATATATGATTTTTTTTGTTATTTTCAGGTCTGCCGCATACCAATTTACTCGAAAAAAGTAATCTATTAAAACCGAGAAAATGATCAAAAATGACTAATCTTCAACCCAAAAAGTGAGAAATGTGCAATAATAATGGGACTCATGTTCTTTCGATTATAAAATAATTTAAAATATTGCTATTTATAAAACTTTAAAAGAAATTCAGGTTAAATTAAAAAATGTGAGGTTTTATTAAATGTAATAAGTTTGAGTATAAAGGGATTCTAAAAGACTTGAGATTGAAATAAACAAAAACTTTTAAAAAATTAACTGAAAATTTAAAAGAATTACCAATTTGTATAAGGAAGTAAAAATAATTTGAAAGAATTCAGGACAAACTAATAAGACTTTAATAGGAGTTCTAAATGAATTCAAATGATCATTTAAGTTTTTCCAAGCATTTAAAATTGTCTTGGAATCTTTTAAAACACTCTAACATATTTGAAATCCTATAAAATCTTTTTAAATCCTTTGAAACATTTTAAAGACCTAGAAATTCACTAGGAATCCCTTAAAATTATTAAAATCAATTGAAAATTACTTGGATTTAAAAAAATATCGTACAATTTGTAAAGTCCTTTAAAATCTTTAAAATACTATGAAATCCCTTCATTTTCGTGAATAAATTCTTTAAATTTGACTGACGTATGCTAAAATCTCGTGAAATCACAGGAAATCTGATGATATGAAAAATGCTGAAAAGCTTATTAAAACACATTGAGAGCTTTTAAAATTATTACAATTGTCGGAAATCGTACAAGATCTCTTGGAATCTTTCTGAATATCCTAAATAATTATAGATCCTTTGAAATTGCTTCATATCTTCCGAAATTCTAGGAAATTTCGTAAAATGTTGTACTTATTCAAATTCTCCAATTTGGTTTAAAGACCAATTATTTTTATCATTTTTTCGGTTTTATTGGATCAATTTTTCCCTTTTTTTCTAGTCAATTAGTCAGTGGAAGCCCAAAGCATGAAAAAAGGAATTTCATGAATTTAAATTTAAATTTGTTTTATTCCATTCATAAACGGATCTTTAATAAAAAGGTTGCAATATGAGGTTTCCGGTATTCAAATAATAATGCTTAGAGATAATAAAAAATTGGTCATTGAAAGTCAGGGAGTTTTTTAAACAAAGTTTTGCAGCATCCATGAAATTGTGAAGAGAGAATTTTCCATTAATTAAGAATTTACCTAAAAATATAGCGGATTAAATCAAAGTCAGAAATCTTTATCGAAATTATATTTTATCTCCTTTGATTGAGGACGAGACAGCTACATTGATCTAATCCTATAGCAGCTTTAAGAACAGATTGCTGCAATATCCGTTTCTTTGCGTTAGTAAGCGTTTTATGTGAAGAGAAGGATCAGACCTCCGTCATCAAAGAGAAGTCAAGTATTGGCATTCCACCGTGAAAAGTGCAAAATTTTGTGTAAACTCTAAAGTAGCTACAGCTTGTTCTCTTGTTTTCATTCGGGAGTCCGATAGCCTTTGTCTTTTCAGGCGAAGAATTTTCCGACTGAAAAACACTCGATGGGTGACTTCAAAGGCCTTACAGGTCGATTAGCCAACACCCGATGTCCGTGAAGTTACCACAATAATCATAAAATATCAAAGTTTTGTTCGATGGAATCGTTTGGTCATCTTTTGGCCTAGTTTGGAAAAAAATTTTTTCGTTGGAACGGAAAAATTAAAAAAAATTTTTTCAACAATTTTTTCACTAATCGCCCGGATGTCGTTTTGTCGCATTTGGAAACTCACTTTGGACGTTTGGAATTCTAAATTGTGTATTCCATCGAATAAAAAAGTGATTAGAACTATACTCGCGAGCGGCGCCTTCTCAAGTAGTAGTGGCCTTTTTTGTCAGCCATATCCTTAAATAGAATATGATGAGTGAGACATCCTGACAAGAAAATTAATTGAAAAATCAAAGTTTTTCATTCCTTTGAAGCGAATGAAAGGTGTAAACAGTAACTTTATTCGCAAGTGATAAAATATTATACACCTGTGAGCACATATTTTGCGTTAATCGACTTCCTCAGCGAAAAAAATGTTGTAACGAAAATATCCAAGTATCTTGACCATTTTTGGATTATCTAAATTGCTATGTAGTTTCAAAATTTCTCGAATTTTTAAATTTTCTAGAATTTTCCAAAGCTTCTGAAATATTATAAATGTTCAAAATTTCTAAAACGTTCAAAATTTTTAAACTTATAAAAATTTCTAATGTTTCTGATTTTGATAAAATGTTTCAATTTTTTTAAATTATTAAAATTTATAAGATTATTATAATTCCTGAAATGTTGGAAACTTATGAAATTATTGAAATTTCTAAAATTTTAAAAATGTTCCAAATTTTTATAATTCTCAAAATTTATATATCATATATCATGTATATTATATTTAGATTTTCTAAAATGTGTAAAATATCTTTAAAAAATTGAAATTCAAAAATTATTAAAATTTGTAAAATTAATAGAAATTTTAAGCAGTTTAAAATATCTAAAATTATCAGAAAGTTAAAAATTTTTTTAATTGCTTCGATTAACAAAATGGTCAAAGGGTATAAACATATAAAATTTCAAAAATGTTTTACTTTCCTAAATTTTTTTCCTTTTCTAAAAAGATCACAATTTCTAAAATTATTATAATTTCTGAAAACTTTAAAATGTTTTAAAAATGTTTAAAAACATTTCAATTACAACAATTTCTGAAATTTCGAACATGTTCTACCTTAAAAAAATTAAAACCTCTCAATATAAAAAATTTTTTACTGATTTAAAAAAGTGTACAATTTTCAAAATTTCTAAATTTTTTGCAATTTAAAAATGTATTAATTCTCCATTTATTTTTTAAGTTTGAAAAATTTCAGAAATTTAAAAAATGTTGTTATTTAAAGAATTATGATAATTTTGGAAATCTAAATGATTTTCTACATTTTTAACAGGATCAAATTCAGCAATATTAGAAATTTGGACAAGCTTACAAAATTTTAAACATTATAGAAATATTAAATATTTGAACATTTCTTAAAATTGAGAAATTTTTATAATTTTAATAATTTTAGAAATTTTGAACATCTTAGAAACTTATTGAAAAATGTCTAAAATTTTTTTAATTTTTTGGAAATTTTCGGTACCAACATTTTGCTGTAAGGGGGTCAATTAACATAAAATTTATGCTTACATCTGTGTAATGTTTTATCATTTGCAAATGAAGGCACTTTTTTCTAAAAAGTGGAACCTTAGTCCCGTTCCACAGTCATAAAAAAGGGCTGAAATTACGCAAGTCTTCGAAAAATTTGATTTTTTGAAAATTCTCTTATCAGAATGACTCATGATATTATATTTAAGAAATGTCTGACCAAGGAAGGTCACTACTACTTGAGAAGGCGCTGCTCGCGATTATGGTACTAATGACTTTTTTATTCGATAACTCACACTATTTAAATGCCAAAACGTCAAAAGTGAGTTTGGTAAAATAATTTTTAGAAAAAATTGAAATTTGTTGTGCAGCGTGAAGTTAGCACTCCAATTTTAACAACTTATTAACTTTTGGGATTTTTCCGTGCGAACGACAAAATTTGTCAAGGTGTAATATTTTCAACAACAAAAAATCTTGTTAAAAGAAGAATTTATTTTTATTTAAAACCTATTTGATCATACGTATTCAATACTACATTTATGTATTCAACTGGATTTACGGAAATTGAACCATTTATACGAGTGGCTGAAGCATATCAATATTCTATTAATTACAAAAAATTAATTTTAACTTTTTAAATTAGATTGATATCATTACTTATTCAAAATGGTAGATGTAAAAAAAATGAAAACTGTGATAATTTTTTCTACAATGAGATGAAAATCTCTGCTGAGTTTTTTATGATTTTTTTTGCAGTACAAAACACTAAAAACATTTTTACAGAAAGGTACAAATAAATTCAGTATATTACAAAAAAAAATGTCAGAAAAGAGTAGAATTTGTCTGTTATATGTAGGAATTTTTTTTAGTATATTGTTGTAGGTTTTTACGTGAAAAATTTTTTCATCGGGGATAAAATATGAAACAAAAAATTATACATTAAACTTGGACGGAAGACTGTGATGTGCATTTTGATTCATGGTTAATAAATTAAGTAAATACTGCATGAATTTATAGAACAATATAAGTAATGAGCTGAATCGTTACTTACTCAGGCGAGAAAGCTTGAAAGCATCTGCAGTATTTATCACGTCGACGTAAGCTTGTAATTCGAAGTTTCGCTTCGTGGTGTTCTGATTGTGGTTGAAAATCGCGAACGAGAATGCAGATTGAACTTCATCAGTGCCCTGTTCGAAAATTGCACCTGAAAGCAGAAGCCCAAATAATTTAGAAAAATGAAATGAGCCAGCGCTTCTAATAAAAAAATTTATATACAAATCTTATAGATGTATCTCTAAATAGTAATCCTGAGATCACCACTTAAACAGATGTTCTATTGTGACAAAAGGATGTCTCTGGAAACAAATAAAATTTCCTCTCAATTATGTAGTTAGGAGGATTTTCTCTTCTCTCAAAATTAATATTTTTGTGGCAAACCTAATTCTTTTTTGACAAACTTGATTTATTTTTGTAGTCAAGTAATTCTGTTTGTGTAGAAAATTTACATTGTTCAAAACAAAACGATGCTTTTGTTGCAAGACAACTATGTCTCTGAGTGAAAGAGTGTAGTCACCCCGTTTCACGGTATTGCGCTGGAGGGAAAGTATGAATATTAAAAATATGAATTTTAATAAAATTTTTTTGAAACTCTTGCAAAAATTTAATTCCGGGAACTCATTTAACAAGCAAAGCATCTAAATGCGGACTTCATTCTCTTTTCCCGATTTGTCTCTTTACTTCGTTCTAAAAAGACAACTATTCTATTATTGGTTAAAAATTTATCGTTTCGAGTTGAACATTTATTTTTTTCAATTCGTTTTTTTTAAACTAATTTTTTAAAATACAAACTTAGATATTTAATTTTGGATTGAAAATTAGGCGTCTTATTATAAAACTTAGCTTTTTCAAAAAATCGTATTTGTTAGTTAAATTCAACTGTTTTAGAATTGAAAACAAAACATTTTTTGGTTGAAACATCAACTGTTACTTTTTCCATTGAGGATTGATATTTTATGGTCTAAAATTCAACTGCTTTATTAAAAGTTGATCGATTCCATTTTTTTGAATATTAATCTTTTTCAGTAAAAAATTAAACAATTTAAATGGAAAATAATGAATTTTCTTATTAATTCGCCTTTTTGGTTGAAAATTCTACTAGTTTGTTGGAATTTAAACATGTTTGTTACAAATTTTTGCTTTTTAAAGACTGTTAATTATAGTTGAAAATTCAGCTCTTGGGTTAAAAATTTGACTATATTGTTGATTTTTGTGTAGCTAAAAATAAATTATTTCACCATTAAAATTTAACTATTATATTTGTTGTTTAATACTTATCTTTTTTATTTCAAAATTGCACTAACTGGGCAAAATAGTACGTATTGTGTTGGTGATTTTTTTTATTAGACAATCAATGATATTCATTGAAAATTCCTTTCTTTTTGGTTGGAGATTTATTATTTATATTGCTTAATAATTTTTAATGATAAATTAATAAATATTTAATTAATGATTCATTTTAAACTATAATTTACGGCCAGTAGAAAGAAAAGAATTTGAGTTAAATTTATTTAATATAAACTCGCCAAAAGCATATTCATTATTTTGGTATCAACTCAACTATTTTCTGGAAAAATTAATGCATTTGTGAAAAATTTAATTATTTTGTTGAAAAATCAACTGTCTTCTTAAACATACGAATTTTTGAATTAAAAATTTGTCCTCTCACATTGAAAATACAACTGTGTTCTAAAAAATTCTTTGTAATAGCTGAAGAATTCAACTATTTGGTTAGATATTTAAATTTTTTAATCGTAATTGTAGCAGTTGTTTTCTAATAATTATTTTTTCTTAAATTTAACTAATTTTTTGAAAATCCATCTCTCTAGGTCTAATATAAAAGTATATAGCTGAAAAATTTCAAAAGATTTTCAAAAATTTAATAATTCTTTTAAAATTCAACTCTAATTCAGAAAGTCATCTTTTAAAAATCAAACTATTTCGTTAGAGATACACTTCTTCTTAGATTGAAAATTAATTTTCTCTTAACTGCGAACTTAACTATTACATTTCTAGTTGAAAATGTTTTTCAATTTAACTCGTAGAAACTTTGTTATTTTTGTTTAGAATTGATTTTTTAAACAGAAAATTTAAATCATCCATTTTTTGTTTAAAATTTATATTTAAAGTCAAAAATGCAAAAAATTGGTTGAAAATTCAACTGTCTTGGTAAAAAACAAATTTTTTGGTTTTGGATTCAACTATATTGTCTTTAAAATTCGAGTTTTTATGTTCCATTTGACCGGTACAAAAATAGTTTAAAAAAAAATTAATTTAATTTAATTATTTCGTTTAAAATGCATCTATTTAGATTAGAAATTAAATTGTTGTTGAAAATTCCTCTAAGTACGTTTTTTTGTTTAATCATTTGTCTTATTGGAAACTTTAACTGTTTTGTTCGAAATTCATAATTTTAAATGGAAAATTGATCCTTTATGATAAAAAAGTCATCTTTCTTAGTTCAATATTCAATTTTTTCTTTTTGATTTAAAATTTACATCTTATTCATTGAAATAAGAAATACTAAATCTTGTGTTCAGTATTCATATTTTTTTCACAGCTGAACTAAACTTAGTTCAAAATTCGACTTTGTTGTCACAAAGTTAATTATTTTGCTTGACAATGAAACTTTCTTTTTTAAAGTCTTATTTGTCAAAAATATCCCAAAATTGTTAAATTAGTTTATGCATGACCCCTTATGGGAGAACTTCTTACGATCAACAAAATTTTTCAAATAATTTCGAATGCTTTTGTTAAGCTGGAAATATATTAATTAAAATTGCGTAGATCAATCATCGTGTTTTGTAATTGAATAACGAAGTGTGATTCAAACAGCACTTGAACCGCGCGAAAATGTAATTATAGTTTTATAATAAGCCCCTAGCGTTATTTAGTTACAAATTATACATTGAAAGAGCAGTGTAGATTTCTGTATATATTTACATACATGTCATAAATAATTTTCGCTACTCTAATCCGTGTAATCAGATGTGCGCTGAGTGCAAATTTGAGTGAAGTAGTAGTCGAGCTGAATTAGTACAAAACAGAAATAGTAACATCCGATACGATTCAGACATTTGGTTTAACTACTACGTCAGAGAACACTCAACCAAATTACTCTCTACATAATAAACCGGAATTAAATAGAGCCAGGCTTTGACCCAATCCTTCGAATTTATAATTTTCGATTGATTATAGTTCTTAATTTTTAATATAATAATAATGAGGAGACTACAGATAAAATTGCAGGGCAACAACTAACGTTGGAAGGGAAAAAGGCATTGATTGATCCACATAACTTTTTTATCCTGTAAACTGTTAACTGATGATTTGTTTTAATTTTGAGGATTGCATTTTATGAGTTCTGAAGTGTCTTCATAGCATGATAAAAAATTTTATTTTTTATTTTTTTTAGTCGTGACAAGTTTTATAGATGTTGAGTTGATTAATACAAAGAAAGTTTTATATAAAAAAGTAATTTAGCTCCGATAAAATTAATTTTCAATCAGAAAGTATCACAATGTAAAAATTTTTCGCTTTTAGGTTGTGATCAATGAAAATATAACTTAAATCGAAAACTTTAATTTAAGCTTCTGAGGAATTATAGCCATAAATTTAAATGCAAATTTTTCGATTTGTTTTTAAAAAAGGTTGTCAAAGCACCTACAGCTTTGACGATTACATTCTCATTACGAAACTCGCGCTCGATCATTTTTGTCCCATTGAAAAACTTTATCAGGATAATTTGTAATTTATGTTAAAATCTACAAAAAACAACAGTTTAAACTCATGGATCTCTTAAAAACCAAAATTTCATATTTTTGAAATGATCCAACTTTTATAACATTTGTCTAATTAAGAAATTTTATAATAATAGTTTCTAAAAACATATATTTTATATCTAGTAGAAATTTTTATTGATATTTCTTAATATATTAAAAAGTTGTTTTCTATTTTTTTGAAAATTTTCAAGATGTTGAAAAGAATATAACTTTTTGGAGTTTTATCAAATTTGAAAATGTCATTAGGGTAATTTGCAAGTCTTTCTGACGTGTAGCAGAAATTTTGACAAAAATTTCTAAAATTAATAAAAAATTTGTATTCAAATTTTGAAACTTCCTTAATTTACATCGAAATTGAACATTTTATTTAGACATGTTGACAGACAGATATACACCTATAGAATTTTGTGATTTTCGGATTGTACGCATGACAAAATATAAAGATCCGTGAAAAACCAGAGATTGAAAATTTGGACGATTATATTACACTGTCATGCATGAGAATGTAATAAAATTTACATTTTGTATTGTTGAACCATTCAGGTACTGAAATATGTCGGTTGTGAATATAATAAAAAACATTTTGATCGCAAAAATGTATCTTTTTAATAGATATTAAAATTAATCTTTACCATTAAAAATACATTTTGAAACAGATGCTTTTAATATGACGTGTATCTAAATTTGTGAGTTTTTTAGCAAAAAAAAAACATTTACTGAAAATTGTCACTTATCTCCTTTTGTTCTTCTACCATTCAATAATTGAACTTTATATTTATATGATAAAGAAATTTTAACATTTACGCTTAATGCTATTATTTTTAGTCACATTATTATAATATTATTATATTATTATTATTGTAACTACCTTTTCAGAATCAATTACTTTGTTTCCTTCTACAAATATTTGTTTTGTAAAGTGACATCTTTTGTTTAAATATTTTAGTATTCAGTTAAAATTGTGACTAATTTATTGAAAATCAATTTTTTTTAGCTAAAAAATAAACTTTAAATTCTTGTAGTGAGAATTTCACTTTTTGATTCAAAATCTAACTAGTTGGTTTGAAGTTAAACTAATTTCTTAAGCAGTCACTTTATTGGTTAAAAGTTGAACTATTTTGTAGAAAATACTTTTTTTTTATTTAAAATTTAAGTTTTTAAACTAAGAATTGTTCTGTTTCGTTATGATTGGAAATTCAATTTTTCTAATTCAAGATTTATCATTCTGAATGAAAATTAATATTTATGGTTGAAAATGTAACTATACCATTCAAAGAAGCATCATTTCAGTTGAAAATGTACCACTTTGTTTTAAAAATGGAACTTTTTTTTAATTAGCTTTTTTGTTGCAAAATATATATTTTAAAAATAAAAATGTAATTATTCCAAATAAGTATTCTACCATAATAGTTAAAATTCATCTATTTAGGTGAACAATCATTTTTCAACTGAAAATTTAAATATATATTTTATGGCTATTTTATAAAATTGCGAATTCATGTATTATTTTGAAAATTTGTCTTTTGGGTAGAAATGTATATTTTTGGTTTAAAATTCAACTCTTTCAGTTGACAATGAATTATTTTAGTTGAAAATTCATGAGTTTAGTTGCAAACTTTTTTTCTTGATTTCAGGTTCCAGCACTTGGTTGAAAATTGTTCTTCTCAATTGAAAAATTCATCTTCATTGGTAGAAAATGGATCAGTTTCTTAAACAATTATTCTTCTTGTTTGAGAATTTATCTTTTCATTTAAAAATTCAAGTATTTCAGTGAAATAATCATCATTTTAGTTTAAAATTAATTTTTTCGGTTGTAAATAAAACTACTCAGTTGAAAGTTAAACTCTTTCGTCAAAAGTTCATCTTTTTCTATTTAAAATTCATAAGTTTCAGCCGAAGATTCATAATATTAGATGAAAATTCATCACTTTCATTGACGAATTTTTATGTGGAATATGAACTATTTTAACTTATAATTGAGCAATTTTATGCTTGCATGAAAATAGTCTTTAATACTCGTAGTTCAAATTTCAAGTACTTGGTTGAAAATGGTTTTTTAAGTTAAAAATTCATCTTTTTGGTTTAGAATGTTTGTATTTGGTTCAAAACGGATGTTTCAAGTGGAAAATTAATTGTTTCACTTCAAATTTTAATTTCAAGAAATTATTTTTTTTTTGAAAAATGAAAAACAAAAATGACAAATGAACTTGTTTAGTACTATTTATTTATAGATATTATGCCTGGTAAAACCAAAAATTTAATTCATTTTTGCGGAATTTCAGTAGACAACCTCCTAAGAAAAAATCATAAAATGGACGGAAATTTAAAATCATTGTTCGGATAAACACCCTTATAACTAGTAGTCTTTTTCGCCCTAGCGGAAAAACAATTTTTTTCCCTAGCCTCTCTTTAAAATTCGTTCTATGGGTACCACCGACAGGGTAAATTATATGTTTCAATTATTGTAGTTTAAAAAAAGGACAAAGAAAAAGGCTGTGTCTAATCATCCGGAAAAGTGGTGTAGTTGGAAAAGGGAACGAACTAATCATTCAAAAAATTCGAGACGACCAGTTAAGCTTATGAAAAATATTGCACAATCGTCCTGACTTTCGGGACGAGACACTTCGAAATAAAAAATCTAAGTTTCTTGTTCTCGTGTAAAAGACAAAAAATTAGGGAAAAGGTGAGGAAAGGAGAAAAAGGAAAGGGGGTTTCAACGCGACTCTGGGAGTCTGGAGACGCTCGAGGGGATGCTGGGTACCAATCAATAGACGCGCGGCGGCGCTCCACCTGTCAACATAGGTACATGCTTGTGTCAGACACCTTTGATTAAACTATTTTTTTTTAAATAGAAATTAACTTATAATATTCTCATCGAAATTTTTTTTTAAGTTAGTTGTCGAAACGAAAAATGCAGACAAATTTTGTGGCTCTTTGTAGATTCATGTCACGCACTCTTCTCCAATTGTGTGCACATAATTCAATGAATTTCGTGAATTGTGTAAAATTGATTGACCGTATATAATATGCAGATTTCATATCATATTTCAAAATTGGATTCAAGTTTAAATCAAATTATTAACCATGTGAATTGCTTTATCCAAAGTTATACGCGTTAATTATTTAATTAGTTGATTCATGTTATTGATAAGAGGTTTAATTTCCACACAGCAATTGATCATTAATTAAAGATTATTAAATATACTTTGAAAAGTACATAATTATATTTTTGAAGTAAAATTATTGATTAAGTATTAATGGAAACTTGTTCATAGATAATGATTTAATTTTTAATATAAGGTTTTGCAACATGAAAATAATATCTGAACATATATTCTTAACAAATAAGCAATATTCAACTAATTAATGTTTGATGGAAATTAATCTATATAATTAACTTCCAATGTGAATATTTCGGAAATAAGAATTATTATGAGAACGAAGATACATAAAATTCTATAAAATCTAATAATATTTCCTAGAAATTTTATTAATTGATTATCTGGAATTAACAAGTTCTTTAAAATCGGATGATATTTTTACGGCCTTTGAAATAATTAAAATCTTCAAAAATTTGTGGATATTTTTTAACCTTTGAAAATTTCTTGGAATCTTTTAAAATACCCTAAAATTCTTTCAATTCCTTAATATTATTGAAATCTTTTGAAAACACTTTGAAATTTGTTTAATTATCCTAAAATATTTCAAATTCCTCGAAATTTATTATTGAAATTTTTGAAGATTTTTTTGGATTTCTTAAAAATATATTTAAATATTTATGATAATTTCAAATCCCTTCGATTAATTGAACACATTCAAAATTCCATGGTATCTTTAAAATACCATAATATCCTTTGAAAGCTGTTAAGATCGCTTGAAAATTTGGAAAGCTTTTAATAATCCCTAGGAATTTCCAAAATACATTAAAATCCTTTGAAATCCTTCAAATTAGTGAAATCATTAAAAAATTATCTGAAATCTTTTAAAATAGCCTAAAATATTACTAAATCCTTGGAAACCTTTTAATATTGTTGTCAATTTTTGAAGGCGTTTAAAAATCCATTGGAACATTTAAAATACCTTAAAATCCTTTCAAATCTTAAAAATTATTAAAATTAAAAGAAAATTTGAAATCATATAAGGTACCCTAACATATTTAATATTTCTTAAAATTTCCTAAACCAATTTAAATCTCTTAGAATTGCTTGGATTCCTTTAATATACTTTCAGTTCCATTTAATACCATTGCATACTTTCAAATCCGCACAAATCATTCAATATATTTGGAAACTTCTGAAAATTTTTTAAAATACCCTTGAATATTATAATATGGTTATATACATTTTTATATTTCTTGCAATTTTTCAAAACTATTGATAATTCCTAGCGGGTTCTTAAAAATACATATACATATTTTAAATCAATAATAATAATAATAAATCCATTTAAATTTATAGAAAATGTCTGGTAATTTTTCAACATAACCTAAAATATTGCAAATCCTTTAAAGGCTTTTGAAATCCCTTGACATTTTTTAAATTTCTGGAAAATTCTTTAAGTTCTTCAAAATACCTCAAAATGTCCAAAATTATTAAAATCCCTTTAATTTATTTGTATTTATTGAAAATTTTTGGAAATCTCTATTATGCCATAAAATCCTTTAAAATTCTTCTTAATTATTATTGATATATTTGAAAGTTTCTTGGAAACTTTTAAAATGCCCTAAAATTAAAATCCCTTACATTTATTCGAACATATTGAAAATTCCTACAAAACTTTAAAATAGGTTGACCCTTAATCCTCAAACATGCCAATCCTATAAATCCTTGGAGATATTAAAAATAAGAATATATGAAAAACAATGTATTAAAAAAATGGATGATTCTCTTGAAACTTAAAAAATTTTTTTTCAAAGATTCTAAATTTTTCTTGAATTTAATCGATGTATTTTTCAATTTAATCAAATTGAAACCTTTTGCTTTTAAATCTTTCATACTCTTTTTTAAAATTTTAGGAAATCATACGAATCTTGAACAAATTTTTTTCCAAAAATTGCGTACCTTATAAACCTTCTAACCTTTAAAATTATATCAATTTTTCCCTGTTTTTTTTTTAATTCTGCAAAATTCTTACAAACACTTTCTGCTTACTCCTAAAACCCTGCCAAATTCAATTTACCTGACAAAATTTTAAATCCTGAGAAATTAAAAAAAATGGCCCCAAGTCTCCCACATTCTTCCTCCACAAATTTTGAAATCTTCAAAATTGAAAATTGTTTTAAAATAAAAACTAAATCATTCAAAATGTTCCCAGAAATCTTAAAAAAATTTAATTTCTTTAAAAGTTTGATAATTATTAAAAGGGTTTAATTTTCTCGAAATATTCAAAATAAGTTTTTGCTCGTAATTTAATTTTTTAGCTGTTTGAAAATATAAAAACGTTGACAAATTATAGTGTGATAGCGCAGTGTTTAGATCAGCATTATATCTTATTAATAAGCAATCATTTGAAATGTACATTTTATTTTCTATCAATAATATTTAGAAACATTTAGAAACAAATTTCATGATAAACAAAAGTTATTTATTTAGAAATTTGGATGTACAAAGTTGATGGTTCAGAAAATCCATAAATTAAAATTGTTACGTAATTGGGTCACACCCTCCCCCATATAACAGGCAGTAATCGGACACAAACCCCTCCCTCTTTAAATATTACGTAATATGCAAAAGTTTCCCAATGAACAACAATTCCTAATATAAAGTATTGCCTAATAGGGAATATTGAGCATAACGCATTATACTCGCGTGAGTACCCCCGCACTGATCTGTGGTCCCTACGCTGCCTATGTTTGCGCATAGTTGAGCCACCCCATTTTGAACTTGAGGGGGAAAGACTCAAATAGGGAGAGCCTTGAATGGGATTCCCAGTGTACTTCGTAAGATGATTAAAAAATCTGTTAAAATCTGTTTAACGAGAATAAGCGGCTTTATATTTGATGCATGCTTTTTTGATTATATCGCTTTTAAGCTCGCTTCATTTGTTAGATGGTGAACTCAAAGAAGAGTTTAAAACACTTCCGGCTTCCCAATCGACTAACGTCTCGAAAAAATATATAGTTTGGCACTTGTACAAGAAAAGGCTATATCCGCTAACGATTAAGAGGTCCTGGGTAATATACTGCTAACTTAATGGCCGGAAAGTTGAAATCGACATCGATGCTTCAAACATACTCAAAGCATAAATCATCACAACTAATATTTTATTACTCTAGACTTTTCGAATCAATTATTTATGTTTAATAGGATAAGTCGAAAAAAAAAATTTTTAATCGGAAATGGACTTATATGGAAACCTAGCGTTTAAGGACCCTGACAAAGATTAATTAATTGGGACCCGTTCATTTTTCGGAACGGATAAAATTTAAGAAAGGTAAAATTTCAGAATGGGTTATAATACATAATGATAAAACTTAGGAATACCAAAAATTCGGAAAAAGGAATAAATCAGAAATCCAAACTCTGAATAGTATTTATTCGGAAACCAAAGAAGCGGAATGGGTAAAAATTGGGAAACGTTAAAATTAGGAGGGTGAACAATTAGGAATAAGTAAAAATACGGAGAGGAAAAGTTCGGAAAGTAGAAAAATTCGGAATAGTAAATAAATGTTGC
>NC_046663.1:43890060-43901076 GCF_010883055.1 Belonocnema kinseyi
ATAATTATTTTCTATCATTATATAATTTAAAAACAATTTGCAACGTACAACATAAATTTATTATGATATGACATTTAAATTCACTGCGATAAACATTTGTTTTCTCTCCGTATATGTACATATTCCTAATTTTTCACCCTCCTAATTTTAACGCTTCTGAATTTTAACCCGTTCCGCTTCTTTGGTTTCCGAAGAAATACCTTTCAGAGTTTTGGATTTCCGACTTATTGCTCTTTCCTACTTTTTGCTATTCCTAAGTTTTACCATTATGTATTATAACCCATTCTGAAATTTTATCTTTCTTAATTTTTACCGTTCCGAAAAATGAACGGCCCCCAATTAACTTTTTAGTGTGACCACTGAACGGGAAAACTAGGAAATTGTCAGGAATGATGTTATGGTTTTGAACAGATAGTAATTATTTGATGCTAATTCTCTTTTGTCCACTGGTCTGAAATCAATATTGTTTCAGTATTGATTTTTATTTCTATGTTCTGAAAAAATGACTTTCTAGCACCACTGGGACCCGAACCCAGAGCTTTCAGATTGCTGGTCTGATGCTTTCCCCCCCTAAGCTACGGAGAGACGGGATTCTTTCTTTCCCTGCAAGTTTAATTTTGACTTATAGCTAGTAAAAATGAAAATATATATTTAAAAAATATTAATTTTAGAACAGTAGACAGAAAATAAAAAACAGAAACGAACTTTTTCGTTAAAAATTCGTCTCTTTTAATTGAAAGTTTAACTTTTTTTAATAAAAAGGTTCGATTAAAAATATATATAATTTTTAATTTCAAGTAGTTCTTTAAAAATTAATCCTTATTGGTTGACAATCATCGTTTTCGTTGATACTTCGTCTTTTGATTAAAAGTTCATGTAATTCGTCGTGTATGCAACTATCTAGTTAAAAATTAAATTTTTTAAAGAAATTAAAGGATTTCGTTGAAAATTGATTTTTTTGTAAAAAAAAAAAAATAAACTTTTTGTTAAAAACTCAAGTTTTGAGAATAACAATTCAACTCTCTTCTAAAAAATTCGCCTTTTGGGTTTAAAGAGCAACTATAACATTAAAAATGCAACCGTTTCAAGTTGACAAATTATTCTACTTTTTCTTTAAACTTAAACAAAAGGTTGAAAATTCTTCTGTTTAGTAAAAGAAAATACTGCTTTAGGGGAAATTAGACTTTTTAGATGAAAAATTAATTCTATTAGATGTAAGTTCATTTCTTATTGTATGAAAGTAATTCTATCTTCCGAAAAATGCATCTTTCTTGGTAGGTAATATACCTGTTTGTTAAATTTTCAAATTTTCTGGAAAATTCGGTATTTTGACTTGAACATTGAAATATTTTGCTACAAATTAAATAGTTTTTCAAAAATTTCTTCCTGTAGCTAGGAAATTTAACTATTTGTAGAAAGTTCGTATTTTTTATAAAAAAAAAACTACTATCTGGTTCCCAATATAACTGAGTGAATATATTTTTAAAAATTTCATTTAAAAAATTCCACTTTTTTGAAGAAGATTAAACTGTATTCTAGAAAATTTGGACTTTATCTAAAAAAATTTACTCTTCGGGTAAAAATTGCACCATCCGTTATAAATTTGTCTCTTTTTATTTGGCTGTAAATACAGCCGTTGTTTGCAAATTACTTAGTTTTGCACATTTCAATATTTCTTTCAAATTTTTTTCCTTATTTCGATTCTAACTATTTGTTTGAAAATTCAATAGTCTGTGATTGAATTTTAATCTTTGTTGTTTCAAAAATTCGATCAATGGATTAACAATTCTTATTTATAGCTTGAAAATAAATTTCTAGACATTTGAGAAATTTTTTCAGATAACTTTAATAAATAAATTTAATTTTAATGTTCTTCAAGTGCTTTTAAGCGACTTATAATTTCTTAATGAATTGTTACATTTTCCAAAGATTTCTAGAATTTTTAAGGGACTTTAAAGGATTTAAAATAAAATAAAAATTCAAGAGATTTTAAAGGATTTTGTAGGATTTCAACGAGTTTTAAGGTGTTTCAAGAAATTTCACGATTCAAGGATTTTATTAAATCTCCAAGAATTTCAAGGGATTTCCAAGATTTATAGGTATTTAAACCATCTTTATAGATAATTTTAATATATAAATAATTTTTAATGTTATTTAAGGGTTTTTTCGATAATTTATGCTTTTTTAAAATGAATTTTAACGTTCTCGAAAGTTTCCAAAGCGTTTTAGGAGATTCTAAACGATTTCAAGAGATGCAAAAAATTTGAAAGTATTTCAAAGAATTTCAAATCATTTCCCAAGATTTATAATGATTCCTGGAGAACTTTTGAAAAAAATTATACAAAAGAAAATTCCTAGGGATTTCTAGCAGATTTTAAGTGATTTAGAGTAATTTACAGAAATTTTACGATAATAAGGGATTTTATTCAAGAGATCTTAAGGGATTTTAAATGATTTCAAAAACTATAACAAATTTCTAGGGATTTTAATTCTAAGAGTTAAAAATATTCCTAGTGATTCTATCCATTGTTCTAGAGAATTCAAGCAGAGAAGGTTAAGAACTAGAGGACCTCTAATTATTCATGACATTTTGGGGAATTTTACCAATTTCAATAGATCTCAACAGATTTTTCAAGATTTCAAGTTTCTCATGGATTTAAAAGCACTTTTAATAGTATCTAGAGATTTTAAGACATGTCAAAAAATGTTATTAGAGATTGAAGTTAAAGTTGAAGAGACATTATTCGAAAACACCATGTTATTATATGATTATTCTCATCAAATGCTGTTCTAGAATACATTATCGTACATCACTCGCTGTATTACAAAAGCATTTTCATGTAAAGCTCCATATTTGTAGGACGATCTTGCAATATTGCAATCTCGTAGACACTGACAATCCTTGTAATTAACCCCTCTAATAATTATTATAAAATCTGTTAAAAGAAGCAAACTCTACTAAGTTAACTCAATTTTAATCCATCTCGCATTCCCTCATTGTTTTATCTTCGATGCTGGTGCTTGTGGTGGGTAATTCAGGCGCTTATCCCTGAATGATATTCAAGGGATTTAAATTAACTTCTCCATACCAACCGATATCGAATCCACTTTATTTTAATGCTATCCCTCGCGCCCGATGGATCGAAGCACAGTGCCGAAGAAGCACCAACGCTCAATAATTTCGGATGGTTCCTCTAGGGAGTAAAAATACGTTTCTCATAAAAAGTTCCAGGACTGATTATTCCAAAGAAAGAGGCGGAGGTGAATTTTCGTCCTTTTAATTAGGACTCAAGTGCAAGTACCTGCAGAATGTAATAATAACCTGGCTATAATTTACGCATATTCAGTATTACTTTGTGGTGAACGAACGACCTTTCAACTTTCATAAATTCAAGTACAATCTTATAAATGATAATTAAGTGTTCCTTGACAGAATTACATAGATGGGTAAGTAATTATTCATAATGAGGTTATTTTTGATTAAATTCATGTTTCTTCATTTGTTAAGACTACGTTTTTCGAAAGGTATAATTTAAATATATTAAGAATAATCTTAAACCGGCACAGAACGCAAGTAATATGGATACTAATTATCAATTTAGTTGTTGTAAAATACAGAGTGGAAGACATAAATTATTAGAAATTAATAGATTAGAATTTAAAAATTCTTGATTAAAAATGTTTTCAGTTGCTCAATTGTAAATGTAAATTAATTAATGACATTTAAAACTGAACTGTAGTTTAAGTGTTGAAAATTGAACAATAATATACTTCTCAAGACGATTCTGAATCTGCTCAAAATTAAACGATTTGAAGATTTTAACGTTGGAAAATAAACTGTTAAAAATTGAACAGTTGGAATTTAAAAGCCTTGAAAGTTATCTTTATTTAAACGTTTGTTTGAAACTTTATTATATAATTCGTAATTTTTAAATAATACAAAATCCATAGATATACAATTAAATGTATTTATTCAATTTCAAATCCTATTATAATACTGCTTCAGGCTAAAATATTCTATTTTTAACGCATTAAACCTAAACTTTTCAAATATTTAGCAATATTTTACTGTTCATTTTAAATTAGCAGCTTGAATGATTTATATAAAACAAAAGTTTGAATTCCAAAATCTCCATTGATTTAGAAAAAAGGGAATTTTAGTTTTCAACATGTTATGAATTTGAAGACTAGTTTGTTGTTTAAAAAATTCTATTGAGATAAAAGGGCGAAAATTTCGGTTTTCAATTTTTTCAATTTGTTTGTGTCACTTTTATGGACCTAGAAGAAGCGAATGATTTTTTTTCTGAATTGGAAGAGATAATTTTTCATTAGAAATTTGTATTGCGTTCAGGTGAGAATTTTTTATTTACAGTTTTCTTCATAAATTTTAACTGAGTAAGAAGAGGAAAATTTTGGATTTCAAGTTTCTCTGAATTGAAAGAGGGTCATTTTTTAGGTTTTAAGATTTTCGTCACGTTGGAAGTGAACTAAATTCGGCTTTATTTTCTTTTTTTCAATTAGAAGAGGAAAATTTGTTTATTTTCAGGTATTACATCGATGTAAAAGGGAAGAAAAATTGGTTAAAAATGTTTTATTAATTGGAAGAATATTTTCTTATTTTGAATATTTTAATTGAGTTAGAAGGGAGAAAATTTTAATGTTTAATTTTTCGGTTTGGATTTGTTAGTTTTATTGCATAAGAAGAAAAATTTAATAATAATTTTCTCTCTGGTTGGAGGAGGGAACTTTTAATTTTTCATATTCTTCTACCCTGGAAGAGAAAAATGTTCTATTTTAAATGTTTTCATTGTTAAAAGAAGTTCAATATTGTTTTTAATGTTTTCTGAATTGGAAATGGTCATTTTTTTAGTTTTTAAAACTCTTACCGAAATAAAATGAAGAAATTTTATCTTTAATTCTTTCTACATTAAAAGAGGAAAATTTCTTGGTTTTGAAGATTTTTTTCCGATTTGGAAAGAGGAAAATTTTTTATTTTTATCATTTTTATTGATTCAGAAGATAGAAAGTTTTGGTTTTCAATTTTTTCTGAATTCGATAAATGAATATTTTGTTTACTTTTATGATCTTCATGGATTTAAAAGGAGCAAAATTTGGCTTAGTTTTGCAGAATTGGAGAAGACCATTTTTTTCTTTTAGAATTCTTATCTATTTGATGGAGGAAGCTTTTCATTTTCCATTTTTTTAGCGTTGAAAAAGTTAATTTTTTGATTTTTAAGATTTTTATGGAGTTGGAACAGAGTGCATTTTCAATTTTTTCTGAATTTGAAAAGAAATATTTTTGTTTTGCTTTAAGATTTTCATTGAGTTGGAAGGGAGGAAATTTCAGGTTTTAAGTTTTCCTAACTAAAAGAAGCACTTAATTGTTTTTCACGTTTATTGTGTTTAAGGGAAGGAAATTTTTTTTTATATTTGTATGATTAGTGAAATACCTTATGACAATTTAAATACTGATTATGTTTAGCTAATTGATTTAAGAAATAGTTTTTCTTATTATTGTCTGGAATTATTTCCTAAACATTCTTCACGAAAAAAAACAACGAAAAAAACGAAAATTCAAAAATTGGTTTGAATTAAAGTTAACTTTTTTCGAAAACTATTGATTGTAGGGAAAAATGTAAAAAAAATAGTTGTATTTTTTTAAGGATATTTTCGAGACTGTTATAAAAGTGCCACATGAAAAATCAACACCTATATTTACAAATTAGAGAAATGTCAAGGAACTTTTTTCATTGTAAAAACTATTGTCACTCTTAAACTATTGACTGAATAGAAAGTGTTTCACAAAGTAAATGTGTAATTTAATAATCTCTATATTTTTGGGTCAAATTTTTCTCTGAAATGCATACTTTACATTGTACATTTAGTTCATTCTCTGAAAAAAAAATTGATAAAATTATTAGGAAAAGTAAACATATTTTAATTAAAAAACTCATTTTAGATTTTAACTAAAATAGATAAGACAGGTTTGAAAAATATGAACAATCGTGTAACAGTTTCCATTTCTGTACAATGTTTTTCGAAAAATAACAAAAAGAAATTTTTAAATTGTCGAGAGAAAAAAATGTTTTTGGGGACAAAAAGAGAATTTCAAATTGTCTGATAACTAGACACCAGGCTCGGAATAAACTAGGACGACTTATTTTCATACAGTTATGATGCTAGAAATGGTAAACGAATGACTTCTTTGCGGGGAAATATCCATATGTAGTAATAAAAAGCGATTTTATTTATTAAGTCAAAATTTCTGTGGAAGTCTTATTTCAATTCTAGGTCCCTGGCAGGAAAGCGGCGAGCTTTAACTCTTAGCTGCAAAGCTAGGTAGGTTCCTCCGACTACATCGTTCTAGGGATATTAATCACCCGAAGAAAGGTCTTCGCGTCGCACCTAGGTGAGCATCTGTAACCGAGAACACGAACCTCCGGTAGTCTTCCTTATTTCCTCCCGAGCATCTATCTGCTCAACGACATTCGTCATCTTCCAGTACTAACCTGACCTGTGATAAACTTCTAAACGCACTCGAATATTGCACTCTATCGATATCGGTTTCCGGTCCCAAGAGACGCCATAAATTTGCAGAAATATTTTTTGGACCACGTTTGTGATTTAAGCCCTTTCCGCGTGATCTTAAAAAGATTGGTTGGTTTAAAACGTGATAAATTTAAATGATATTAAATCAAAATTTGATCCTATTTAAAGTCCAATAATCGAAATAATGTGTAGAATTCCTGAAAAAAAAATCTACCGACCAAATTTCGTCAACTTCCATAAAATGTTCCTATCGCAATTTGAAAAAAAAGATAAAAATATTCCTAAAAAAGAAAAGAAAAGTATTCCTTTATCTGAAGAAAAATAAAAAAGGGAAAAGAAACATGACAAGGCAACCAATCAAATCCCCTTCCTTTTATTTTTACTTATCTAGTCTTTTCTATTTATATTATTATCAAATCAAAATTAAACAACAATTATAAAAAATAATTATTAACGTTTCGGCACTCAAACTGCACCCTTATCAAGAAAAAAAATTAACTAAAATGAAATACAATAAAATTCCAACAGGTAGAAACAGCAACGAAACCATGATGCTCTCTCCTTAACACAGTAGATACAAATCAATTTGTTTTGATTCCAATGTCTCAGGGAGATATCATTGTGGTTTCGTTGATGTTCCTGTCTGCTCGAATTTTTTTTATTCTTATGTCTTTTTGTCTGGATAATGGTGCTGTATGAGTACCGAAATGTTGGAAATTATTTTTTACAATTTTTTTATGGTGTTATGATAATAATAAAAATGACAATGTTAAAATCTTTTTTCAAATTACAATAGAAACACTTTATGGTGGTTGTTTAAATTTGGTCGTTTAATTCTTTTTTTATTTTTAGGAATTCTGCACATTAGTCGATTTTGTATACGGATTGGGATAAATCGAAACAAAAATTTTCATTTAAATATAATTGCAGGTATTTGTACGTACAAATCCTCAGAAACATGCTCTTCTAAAAAATCTGCAATCCAAAACATCCTTGTTATAACAAATCAAAAATACGTCAATTTTAAAAATTCTTATCCTGCTAGCTAATAAAGATAAAACGAACATGATAAAAGTATGAATTTTCTAGACAAATATGCTACAAATTCGAGTTCCTTTTAAAGACTCTAACAAAAAATTTATTGAGGATGGAACATTTTTTTAGTCAGTATTTTCAGAGAATTCAATCTGTTTCGTTTTTATTATTGCTACTGTTGGCCTACAGATTACTAATAACGAATAGTTCATAAAAACCTCATTTTTTGCTCCAATTTCAAAAAAATGTTAGTGACCCAGTGCAAAAAACTTTTCTGGAAAGCTGTTACAAAATATTTCTACCCCCCCCCTCCTCTTATTGTACGTAATTTTTAAATGCCAGAAATTTGTTTCCAGCTATTGCTTGTAGAATTAGACGGGGTGTCCGAGAACTTCGTTTTCAAAATTGCAAGCTTTTTTCTTGACTAATTTTTCATTTCCCTTGTAAAACTTTAAACATAGAATCTTCTACATATGGAATAAAACAATATTTCATATGAAAATTTATTAATTTATTTTAAAGATTTTAAAGATTTTTCACTTAAGAAAGAAATAAAAGTTTATAGGAATTATTAAACCTTGCCGACAAAAAAAATATTGTCTACAAAAATTGAATTTGCAAACAAAAAATATGACATCAGAAAAAAATTTATTGTGCATGAAAAAAGGCTTTTTCCCTGAACAGGTAAATTTTAAAAAACAAAAATATGAATTTTCAACTAAAAATATGAATCTTCAATAACAAAATTATTTCTTGAAAACTAATTAACTAAATCTTTCAAACAAAATAGTTAAATACTCAAGCAAAAAATATATTTATTTTTAACAAAAAAATTGCATCTTCATAACAACAATGAAGTTTCTAGTAAAACAGATGAATTGTTAGATCAAGAAAATAAATTTTCAAACAAAATAGTTGAATCTTTCGGTTTAAAAAGATTTTAGGTGACTTTCTACGATAAAAATATGAGTTTTTCAACAAGAAATAAGTTTCAACAAAAAAAGTGAATTTATAATTCAAGAAGGCGAATTTTTAACCAAAAGTTAAACTTGCATGCAAAAAACATTGCAGTTTCTTTTGCATTTCATTTTGATTTAGAAAAATTAAATAGTTAAATTTTCATGCAGAAAATATTTCAGTTTCCTTTTTAACACCAAAATATTAGATTTGAACAAAAAGTAAATTTCCTACGCAATAGTTAAATTGGCAACCAAATGATAAAATTTACAAATAAACAGGTAGTCTTCAGGAGAAAGTTTTTTCGAATGTCCACAAATTACATGTACATTAGTGAATGACCCCCCCTTCTATAACAAATTGCAACAAAAGATCTCACTCCCCCCTTTGAGCTGTTACGTAATTAAAGTACGGTCCTTTAAGTTTTCTCTATCTGGAGTTAGATTTAAGAATTTTCTAAACTAAAGATTTTTATAGACGCTTATTCAACTTCATCTTTGTGAAAAGAATATTTGGGGAATATTGCGTTAGCCACAGCTGTTGTATAGCGGCCCCCATATAGTCCCCAGTTAACGTTGTAGATTGTGTGCTTCATGGGGTCGGATGAGTGTTAATAAAGCCACAACCTGTTTCACTGAGTAGCAAGTCGTCACTAACTTTGGAAATGACTGGTGAAATTCCTACAATGGTCTTCCCCTTTTATCCCTTACTTATTTACTTTTTCCCTTGTGGGAAATATGATCTGAAAATCTAATGCTTATTCTCTCACCATTAAGAATTTGCTGAGTCTTTGGTATGTTCTAAAAAGACGACCTTGAAGTTTGCCACAGATATGTATTTCAAAGTTGTGTGATTAATTTAAGAAAAAACTAATAGTCGTATAAAAAAAACACCCATATATTCTTGTCCAAAAAATCTCAAAGCTGTTTTTTTAAACAATTTTTAAAATAATCACATTACTTTTTATCGTTCTGCAATTGTTTTAAAAAAATAATTGTCGTATTTAAAAAATTAACAAAACCATTACATTCCTTTTCAGCTTTAAAGAAAATCGAGCATTTTCTGGTACCGAAAATATGGATAAAAATGTTATAATTGTTATTAAATTTTATAAACATATTGTAAATAATGATTCAAATTCATTAATTAAATGTACATAAATTCCGAATGTATTAAGTATCAGAAAAACTCGAAATTGTTGAATTAGCATAAAAAAATTTCAACATACTCGTACTTGGATTATAACTTTTAAGTTCCAAAAATTATGATGAGATCTTCTTATCAGAGGTATATGATTTGCCTGCAGTGAACGGTCAGTTACGGCTCTCTGCCCAATTACAATTCGTCAGATTTTGAAATTAACGATTTCTTCTCAAATTAGGAAATAATTACTTTGAAAGTTATAAACAATTTGGAACAATTATTTTAATAATCAGACATACCTTTTCTTCACGATTCCAGCCATATAAAAGACTCATTTTTTGATTTTTTGCAGTTAACGGTGTTTTTTCAAATCACGACAGACATCTATTTCTGATGTTCTCATGAAAATGAATTCAGAACTATGATTGCTGCTCGAACACTACTTCTTTTAAGTGTGTAAGTTCTTGGATTGTGAAAAGATATGTTTTGAAAATGTAATATTTTTCAACTCTCAACTGCATTTACCACCGGGAATTTGAAACGATGCTCTTAAAAATAGGAATCTCTATCAGGGAATCTTTATCGCTATCGCCCGGTTGGATATCTACGCATCGTCTTCACTGCTATTCAGGAAGGGCGTAGCTCAAAGTATATTTTTCTCAGACAATTTGTCCTTATGTATGCCGAGAAAAATATTTAAATCAAACAAATTTGGTTTGAATCAACCAAATTATTTCTTTAATATGGGGTCAAACAAAAGTTTTCTTGATTCAAATAAATTTTTTGTTTGTCCTTATTTGTTTGGTTCAAATAAATACTCGTTTTGTTTAAATAAATTTCTTCTTTAAAACAAGTAAAGTTCTTGTTTACATAGAATATATATTTTTTTAATTAATTAAATATTTTGTTCAAGTGAAGTAAATCTTTTTTTGTACATTTTAACCTCGAAATTGAGCATTCTTTATAAAAATAATGTATAAGCTCGATAATATGTTTATTGTAATCATAAATATCATGTTATATGTAAAAGCAGAAGCACTCATTCAATCCGAATGCTTAACTCTGATTAATTTTTAACTCTGTGCTTCTCATTTCTGTACCATACCCATAGCAATCTCTGAGTATATGCTAAAGGTTCTCAAGGCTCTGAGAAGCTCTAAGAAATTCTCCGCAGGCACTCAGGTAGATATATTTAAAGGTCCAGGTAGTTTGTTTAAATGTTTTAAGTGCTTTAAAAGGGGGAGGGTCGGTAAGGCCGGTTTTTGGCCTAATTTATTTTTGGACCAAAAAATCTGAAAAAATCATGGTAGTATCTTATAAGTATCCCGAGTC
>NC_046663.1:43901176-43906193 GCF_010883055.1 Belonocnema kinseyi
GTCAAATCGAGAGAAAACGGTAAAAAAATCCAAAAAAATACGTTATAGGTTTTTGGAGTAGCTAATTACGAATCTGGCATCCGTTGAACTCTATCGCTTCAGATTCAAGGTCATTTGAAGGTCATTTGAAGGTCATGACCTTGAACCTGACGCGATAAAGGTCAGCGGACACCAGATTCGTAATCAGCGACCCCAAAAACCTATAACATATTTTTTTTATTTTTTAACCTTTTTTTCTCGATTTGACCTTTAAATGACCTTCAAATGACCTTGAACCTGAAGCCATAGAGTTCAACGGATGCCAGATTCGTAATTCGCGACTCCAAAAACCTATAACGTATTTTTTTGGATTTTTTTACCGTTTTCTCTCGATTTAACCTTCCAATGACCTTGAACCTAACGCGATAAAAGTCAAAGGACGCCAGATTTGTATTCGGCGACCTCGAAAACCATAGTTAACCCGAGCTAACCTCAGAATACATGTTTAAGAGTGTCAAATCTCTCGAAAATACAGTTGGTGGGTAGTGGTGTTTCCTATATTTGTAGGGGTGGCTGGGGGGTGGAGGGTAGTCTGTTTAGCGTGCAATCGACTCGGGATACTTATAAGATACTACCATGATTTTTTCAGATTTTTTGGTCCAAAAGTAAATCAGGCCAAAAACCGGCCTTACCGACCCTCCCCCTTTCCTTTCCGAAATTGAAATAAAAGTTCGATCATATTAAATAACAAGCAGACAGGCTGAAATTGAAATAAGAAGTGGATCATAAATAACAAGCAGAGGCTATCTCAATAGAGTAGCCGTAACTCAAGGGTGCTTTATCAGCTTTTGGATTAAGACTTAGAACTAGATTTTTTAAATTTCATAGTTGACAGCCTAAAACATAATAATTCGGAATCTACGGGTTTCGATGATTTCAGATATCTAACTGTGTTTTTAATGTTTAAAATTGGAATTAATACAACGTTTCTCGTAAATGGAATGAGATACGCCAAAAAAAACAACATTTTTTAATTCAAATAGAAAATTGGATATTAGTATATAAGTTATAATTATAAATAATTATAATGAGAAAGTTCATCAATTTAAAAAAGTGTTAATAATTTGAAAACAAAAATTAAAAAGGGAGAGTCGGGTGAGCGACGGCCAACTACTGTAAATAACTATGCCCGCCCGGTACGTGACGAATACAAAAGGAATATTATATTACCGTCACATCAACCGCACTTAAAAAAAATTTGGCTGCCTCCATTTTTTTTACAGGTCGCTTGAATAAATAAATAATTAATAATCAGACAGGATTTTGTGAAATGTTTGTGGAATAAAAATTATTTACTGTGAAAGAGATAGGTAGTATATTTATGAAAATAACAAATTACTTTTACCAACACTAAGCGTGCGACAGGTATTCGACGCGTTCGCGATCTAAACATAACATTGAAAGGACAATAAACGATTTTTTAAAGTGCCTAAGGTAAGAAAATACAGTTTGCAGATATATGCGGCCATATTTTTTTAAAGAGCGGTTGACAAGCTACGCTCGGGAAGTTTTGAACTATACGTAAGTGGGATTTTGCACATGTGTGTGTGTGTGCGTACTTCTAGCAACAGAAAAGTGCTCATTTTCAGTTCCACTAGTTTGGTCTCCTTATGACTATTCTCCATGAAAAAGACCCAAATCACTCTGACTATCTCTGAGACTAAATCATTCAAATCGAACCTGCAAATAGTCTCAAACTAGCCAGGCTATTTCGCCTGAGAATACTCTGAGATTTCTATTGGTAGGGTATTAAACAATCATAAATTAGAATAATGAGAAATGAACAAGAGATAGACATTTGAATTGAATGTATATATTAGTGTTCCTGCTTTTAAGTATACAGTGATAATTGTAATAGAAAAAAACATGATTGATTTTATAAATCATCATTATAAAGAAAAGAGATTAGTATTGAAAAAGACTTACTTACATCCGAAATCTTCAATCATATCGAAAGTAAAAACCCTAAACTTCAAGTAGTTCCTAAGCTAGAGATATTGCGTCCATTTTTCAATTAATTTATGATTTTATAGTAAATCAGAACCTTTAGAATAATACAACATTGAAAAAATACGAATTTCATAAAATAAATCACATGATCAATTAATTTAGATTCTAGGTTAGTCCCTTAGGAATCGTCAGCAGCGCTTTAGCACGCCTAGCGGCACTTTGTAGTACTGATTTATACTGTATTTTTTGTTTAATTCCAATAAATATTTGTATGAATTTTGACCCCAGATTTAAAGAGAGCGGAAAATTTGACGTTCAAAATGATATTTTTATGAAAGACATGGCAAGGTCGAATGAAGGTCAAATTTGCGATAATGTTTGAATAATGGGTGTTAGCTCGAAATTGACGTTGGGAGCAGCTAAATTTTTCAGACTAAAAGTTATCAGAGGCAGAGGAATCACCTAATGTTCCCAATGAGCTTGACCTTGAATTCGATTTTCAAGGGCATTTGAAGATCAATTCCGAGCTGAAACCCATTATTTGAACATTATCGCAAATTTGACCTTCATTAGATCTTCCCGTGGCCCAAAGAGTAAAATTGTTTCATACAAATTTCCGTGATACTTTAAAGATTTCTAAAAATTTTCAATGATTCCGCCATGATTTCAATAGTTTCAAAAATATTACCAAATATGTTAAAATATTTCTAAGATTTCAAGAAAGATTTTCAATATTTCGTAAAGATTTCTGATAGATTTGAAAGATTTTACAAAACCATTAATGATATCTTAAAGATATATCAGATTTCATAAAGATCGCGGTTATTTTGCAAAGATTCAAATGATTTGTCATCAATTTCAAAGGTATCACAAAAATTTCATATATTTAGCAAAGATTTCGGATTAATTTACAAGATTTAACAGAAACTTTAATTATTTCATAAAAATTTCCGATATATTTCAAAGATTGCATTTCTTCGCAAAATTTTCCAAAGATATCAGGAAGATTGTAATGATTTCCCAAAGATATCAAAGGATTAAAATATTTTGCAAAGATTGTGCCTACATCTAAAAGATTTTACAAAAGGATCAATGATTTCCCAATGTTACTAAATTTTTCGCAAAGATTTCAGAAAAATGTCACAAATCTTTCGAAAATATTTCAAAGATTTTCAAAGATTTAAAATATTTTACAAATATTATCAAATATTTTACAAACATTTCTTTTATTTTTTATGAATTTCACAAAAAATTTAAATATTTTCTAAGATTTTGGATAGTTAAAAAGATTTCAAAAAGAATTTGATTTCACAAATATTTTAACGATTTAAAAAAGATATCAAATACTTTTTAAATATTTCCGAAAGGTTTTAACAATTTCCTAAAGATTTGAAACATTTCGCAAAGATTTCAGAAAAATGTCACAAATTTTTCAAAAATATTTCAAAGATTTTCAAAGCTTTCAAATATTTTATAAACATTTCTTTTATTTTTTATTGATTTCACAAAAAATTCAAATATTTTCAAAGATTTTGGATAGTTTAAGAATGTTTCAAAAAGAATTTGATTTCATAAACATTTTATCAATTTAAAAAATATATCCAATACTTTTTAAATATTTCCGAAAGGTTTTAACAATTTCCTAAAGATTTGAAACATTTCGCGAAGATTTAAACAAATTCACAAATATTGTCAAATATTTGTATTATTTTACGAAAATTGCAATGATTTTGTAAAGAATTTACAAAGATTTCGGTTAGTTTAAAAACATTTCAAAACGACTTACATGATTTCTCAAAGTTTTCAACAATTTTAAAAATATATTAAATTATTCAAAAATATTCTAAATAATTTATAAAGATTCAAATGGTTGTTTAAATATTTTCATAGATTTCAATCGTTTCAAAAATATTATAAAATATTAATAAAATATTTGAAATATTCTGCAAAGACTTCGCATAGATCAAACAAATTTTCCAGATTTCAATTATTTCTCAAAGATTTCAACAATTTCACAAATGTTTCTAAATATTTCCAATATTCCATAGAGATTTCAATGATTTCCCAAAGATTTCAACGATTTTACAAGATTTCATGTATTTGAGAAAGATCTTAAAGATTTTACCAAGATTACAAATATTTTTCAAAGATTTTAAACATTTGGCAAGGATTTCAAATATTTAGCAAAGATTCTTGATAGATTAGGAAGATTTCACAAAAACATAAATTTTGATGAAGCTCGGTATGACTTAAACAGCCAATTTTTCGACAAGGCGAATTGATGAATGTTCATAGTTGGCGAAACAATTTTTTTGTCTATTGCGTCCAAGTTATTCATTTGTAAAACAAAAGTTTCATTAGAAAATGGATGTAATGAAAATTTTTTTTTTGGTTGGTTGAACGTCCAAATTGGGTAATTTTTTTCCCTCGAAAATTGAGGTTTTACACTATCCAGTTATTTTTACCGTGGAAGAACAGAATTGAAGCAGCAGAAGCAGGAGACATTATTTTAAAAAGGGTGAGAGAATTGATATGCATCCTGCAGTCAGGGGTAATAATTCTGTTCAGGGGTTATCCGTAAGATACTGAGCCAAAGATTCCACTCTTCCTTTTATTTTGGTTGTCATATCTTTTGGTACCATTGTACGAGTAGGTCGTGCTTTTAGCCTGAGATAGGGCTGACATAATTTCCCGAGATAGTGTGCCATTCCCAGCGCCTTTTCCTATCCTTGGTCTTCTTTTCCAGCCGTTTCATCACCCTCTTTATTTCCACTGTTAAAAGCGGAGATCGCGTAAGTCAGCCGTAAAGGATCTCTCTGGTCCAATTGTTGCATGCGACAAATCTCGATATATGTATGTACACGTTTATTTATTGTGCATATCTCTGATTTAAAAAACAAACAAACAAACAATATACATAGGTAGCAAAGCGAGTGTAAGAGTGAATGGGAAACTAAGTGATTGTTTCGATATTATTCAAGGAGTTAGACAAGGATGCGTTATGTCTTCATGGTTATTTATATTATTT
>NC_046663.1:43906293-43924314 GCF_010883055.1 Belonocnema kinseyi
ACGAGAATTCTGGATCAATCTGAAAAATCTCTATTCCATCCACACACTACTCCTTTCCCCTGCCGAGTGAGTCACGCCTACCCCGAAAGGGAAATGGCTTAAGGGTGTAATAATATTTTCTAAAAAAAGATCTACTCTCGCCGCTCTATTGGGGATCGAACCACAGAACTTCCGATTGCCGGTCGGGTGCTTTACCATTAAGCTATTAAAGAGATCGAAAGAAAAATCTTTTTTCAGAAAAAAAAAACACTAAAAAACACTATGTCAAGTCAGATGTTGCATGGATGATCGAGTAATTCAAAGGGGTCTGTAATATCCTCGGAGATAGTTACCATCAATCAGTGCAGATACCTTTTTAGCACTGTGAAAATAGAAATCAACCTATCGTTCAAGCTAACTTTTGAATTACCAGAAAATACCTAACGTAATTTTCAGACAAGATGGAAAATAACGGCTTGAGGTAGCGTGTATTTCTGACGAAAAGATTTTGCTTTCGATCTCTTTATAAATTTAATGGTAAAGCACCTGAACGGGAATCAGAAGTTCTATGGTTCAATTCTAAGTGGAGCGAAGAGAGTAGATCTTTTTGGGAAAAAATTAAACTTTTTTATTTTTCATTTTCTTTGAAAATGAGGTTCTTTTTTTCTTTAATTTAAAGAGTTAACTTAAACGATAAGTTGCTTTCTATTTTCACGGCGGTGAAAAAGGTATCTAAACTGATTGGTGGTAACTATCTCTAATGATAACACAGATTCCTTTAAATATCTCTAGTTGTCATATAATTAATACAGTGAGTCTATCAACCAAAAAAATTCGAAATTAGCCGGAATCTAAATTAAAACAGGGAATTATATTTAATTTTTTCAAAAATGATATTTTATGGATTTTAAGGGATTATAATTGAATTCTAGAGAATTTTAGGGAATGAAAAAAAAAGAAAAATAAACAAACTTCTAAAGATTTCTTATGGTATCAGGGATTTCACCATACTTAAAGGATTTATTGAATTTAAAAAAAAGTTGAAAAATTTTATAAGTATATGAAGTGTGTATGTAGATTTTATTGGATTTTAAAAAACTAAAGAGTTTCCTGGGCTTTCAGAGTATCCCAACAGAAATCAAGAGTTTTAAATCCAATTTATTGGATTTTAACGTGGTTCAATTATATCACATGCATTTTTTTAATTTCATGGGATTTTAAAGGATGTATAATAATTTAGGTCATTTAGAAATATTTTAACGAATTTAGCGAGATTTTAACATTTTTAAGGATTCGAACAAATATTCTGGATTTCAGAAATTTTTTAAAGGATTTTAAATAGGTATACATAATATCAATTATATTTATAAGATTTCCAGGAATCCAAACCAATTTCCAATAAACCTTATTTGGTACTAAATATCATAAAATTTCAAGAGACTTCTAGGGATTTCCAAAGATTTCAGGAATTTCACAAATTCTAATGGATTCATAGAATTTTAAAAGAAATAATTTTTGAAGAATTTAAAATGACTTTAAAGCTTTTATGAAAATTAAAGTGATTCGAAAAGATTTCCATAGATTTTAGGGATTTCACCATATTTAAGCGATTGATAGAATTTTAAAAGAATGTATAAGATTCCATGTTATTTTAAGGAATTGAAAAGGGCATTTTATACGATTTTAAGGAATTTAAAATGGTTATGCAAAATTGTATGGGATTTTAGAGTATTTCCAACTTTTTATTATTTTATAAGGAATTACGAAAGAACTTACTGATTTCAAGATGTATTGCGTGGTTTTATTCGAATTTTAAATTAATATTCGAATATTAAATCATTCTAATAAGTTTCCGGTTGTTCAGAAGATTCATATGAACTTAAAAATATAAATAATAATTTGTATGGGATTTCAAAACATTTCCGGGGATTTCAGGAAAATTTTTAAGCATTTTCAAAATGTGTCCAGGATATCAATAATATTTACATATAAGATTTGAAGTGATTGTAATAGATTTATAGAAGAGTAAAGAAAATAAATCAAATAAAATCAATTTTTTTAAAACTTCTAAAGATTGCTACTGATTTCAGGGATCTTATCAAATTTAAGCGATTTACGGTATTTGATAAAAAAAGATTTCATAGGTCTTCCAGGGATTCAAAAAGATGGACGAGTTTTCCTAAGATTTTTAGAATATTTTAACAACTTTTAAGGATTTTGAAAGATTTTCAATGTGCTTCAATGCGTTTAGGATATTTTAACAGATTTTAAGTGATTTTAAGTATCTTTGTAAGATTTCAGAAGAATTCCAAGATGGTGTAATTTTTTTGAGAAATTATGCAAGAAATTACAAATTTCAAGATTTATTACGGGATTTTAGAGAATTTAGCGTATTTTGAAGGACTACTATAAGTTTAACAAGATTTCCTCATTTTAAAGAGATTTTAAAACATTACGCAGGATTTCAAGAATTTTTGAAAAGATTTTAAAGAATAATCTAGAATATCAATGATATGTTTAATATCTAAGGGGATTCAAACGATTTTTATAGGGCTTTAGGGAATAAATTGAATGAGATCAAATTTGTACAGAATTCTACAGATTTCTACGGGATTCAGGGATTTCACCGAATTAAAACTATTCATAGGATTTTAAAAGAAATTATTCCTAATGGAATTTAAATAATCTCAAAGCTGTTATAATATTTTTAAAATTTTTAAAAGGTTTTAGGGATTTTATTATAATCATTATAATTAAGGGATTCATAGGATTTAAAAAATAATAACATTTGAAGCGCCTTTATAAGATTTTGCGGGATTTCAGAGGAACATGAGGATTTTATTTTTTTTTCTAATTATGAAAGAAATTGCATATTTAAAGATTTATTACGGGATTTTATTAGATTTTTGTGAAATTATTTGGAATTTAACAAGCTTTAAAGGATTTTAATAAATTTCGAAGGATTTTAAAGGAGTTTAATGATTTTCAAATGATTATAATGAATTTATTAAGCCTTATGATTATTTATGGGATTTTACAAATGTTCGTAGGAGATCAAAATATTTTTAAAGGGTTTTCGAAAAGTATCCAGGATATGAATGCTATTCATGAGAATGAAGGGATTCAAAATGATATATAGGGGACTTTAAGAAATAAAATTAACTGAAATCTACTAAGGATTTCTGCAAATCTAAATGATTTTACCAAATTCAAGGAAATCATAACATTTTTTATGATTTCAAGCGATTTGAAAAGATTAAAGATTTTGCCAAGAATTCTTGAAAATCGCAACAGATTTTAGGGGGTTTTAAAAGATTTCAAATCATTTGAAAGCTTTTCAGGTATTTCAAAGCATGTATAGTTTAAAAACAGTATACAAGACACTGACATTTTTTTAATACAAAAAAATTATAAAACAAATGAAAAATATAATAAATTGTTATATGTATTGTATATAAAAATTGCCAAACGTATAATGAATTTCAAGGACATTTTACAGTATTTACAAAAATTTAAAGAACCTTGAGGAATTTTAAAGATTTAAGAGATTCATTGGATTTAAAAATGAATTAAAAAATGCTATGAAATCATCAGAAATTTATGTGGATGTGCTTTATCATATTTTAAGGGATTTCTTACAATTTCCTAAGTTTTTTAGTCAATTTTAGGGATTTATAGGATTTTAGAAGATATGATAAAATTTCAGGGGACTTTAAAGGACAGAAAAATTTTAAATATTTATACAAGAAATTTTATAAGATCTTAACTGACTGCAGGCATGATGCAATTTTTTAAATTGTATCCTAGTATTGTAACTATTTAAAATTTTTTAAATAAGTCTGTGACCTGTCTCAATTATTATTAATACTTCACATAATTACGAGAAAATCAAAAAAGGAATATAAGATTCGCCATCGTATGAAATCTTGTTTCTTCAGAATTCTTTTATTGATTCATTTTCAGAACGATTGGGTGATTCTTCGTGGGTTCCAGTTACATGAAAAAGCAATTCGCTTTTAAGGAACGGAAACTTTTCCAGAGTAGCCGAAAAACCGAGACGAGTCCCCATCGATTTTACCTCAAACATCTGTAAAAGTTCAATATAAAAAAAACGTTTAAAAAAAGTTTGGTCTAGAATACTTGTCTTCATAGTCTTCTCTTATTCGCAAAAGCTACTCAACCTTATCGACTAAAATTGTACTCTTCCGGTACTTGAAAGCCCATTTCAATGGAGACCATTTGAGAGAAATTAGTTAGGAGGATCCTTGAAAAAAACATCTGCTTCAATTTTTTTTGAAGAATTAAATTCCATTTAAACATACTGAAATCTTTACATTTATTGGTAAATATTATTAATATTATAAATATTTATATTATAATATTGCTACTGCTCGACAAATGGAATTTGATTCTATAAAGGTCTTCAATACAATTTTGCTTTCGAAAGTCAAATTTAATGGAAATTGCTACTCTCTATTTCAATAATCAGTGTTGTTTTTGTGTTCAATGGCGAAGTAATTAATTAATTATTAATTTCAATAATAAATCCAAACATGATATGGAATTTATAGCATCATAACACGCAATGCTTTGTAAAGAAAAAAGTCGTTTATCTTTCGTATTTCTCTTTTAAATTTTCAAATTACAAATTTAGTTAATTTTACTGTGATTCAATTCTTAAAATGCAAATAATTCTTATAATTTCAGTGCACAGTTTTGGTGCATTTCAAATAGGACAATCACTATATAAATTTTGCATTAAAAAAAACATTTGTCCTAAAAAACGCTTGAGTATGAAGAACTGCTTGTTTCAAGGTTTTATTGAAAATTCTCGAGAATCATCAAAAAAATTAGCAACTAAAAGAACATATTCTCGAGCATGGGTTATGCACTATGTTCAGAAAATTTCTCTTGTCTCAAGAAAATATTACATCATTCGTGTTCCTGAAAATATATTTTCTTTATTCGATGATAATTTGTTTCCTGTAGAGATAAACCCCTTATAGAACGGGAATTACATTATTTTTCAAATTTTCTGACCAATTATGGTGATTATTGTGCTTAAAATGTATGAAATACCCGCATTAAAAATTTAGTGTAAGATTTTGTATTATAGTAGTATGATTTTACAAAAAAAATTTTATTTGTTAAAAACTTGCGTGTAATGACTATAATGTTATTTATCCGAGAATGTGTGTTTCAAGTCCACAAAAACAAATATAATGAAATTGTTTAAATAACTTATTAAGAAAAATTATGTATCCATATTTATTACATTTAAAAAATTTTAAATTACATTGTGAAACAATAAAAAATTATCTTTCATCAAGAGAAAAGTTATCATTCTAGAAGACTTCTAAAGATGCGTTTTTGTTCAAAAATTTTGGCAACACCAATACATTTTTGCTTGAACAATTTTTTCCAAAAATAATATTTTTTTTGCATTGATTCTTATTAACGCACAACATGTGACACATAATGGTTTTGGAAATTCAATCTAAGAAGAGAGATCAATGCAACATTTTATGCGGTATATTTTCATCACAAAAAACTTTGAAATCGCAAAAAAATTGCGACCTGTGGCTCAATTTGTCCGCTATTAAATGGAAATGGATTACGCTATGAAAATCAAATTTTATTCATCTACGCGTTTCTATGTTGAACATTCATTTTATGTTAATATTTCTCTAAGGGTTCAGTTGTTGGATTTTATTTAATAAATTAGTTGTGTTTATTGTCGGACAAATAATAGCAAAAAATGAAAATCTTGGCTTGATTTGAACTAATTTAATAGTCAATTGTAGTTAAAAAAATAACAACAAAAAATTGGAAAAAATGCGGGCAGCAGGAATCGATCCCGGACTTTCCGCTTAGAAACTCGGAGCTTCGACGTCAAGAAACTTCGTGTTTGAATCGTTCCTTTTTTATTGTCGCTAAAATGTGAAATGAATTATCATAAAAAATAGGAAAATATAACAATTCTTAGCTTCCAGTTTTTTTATTCTGTCATTATATTTTTGATTCATAATTCATCTCGCTTTATTCCAAATTCTACTAATTGTTTAAAAATTTTATTATTTTGTTGAAAATGCAATTATTTTTTAAAGTCATCTTTTATGGTCCAAAATGCAGCTACTTGATTAAACTACTTTTCTAAAATCTCATTTCTTTAGTTGAAAATTAATCTCTTTGAATAGTATGATTGATAATTTTAATTTTTATACAATTATAAGTTACAAATTTAGCATCTTGGTAGAAAATTGAACTATTTTTATTTGTTTGAAAATCAACTGTTTTGTTGAAAATCGATCATTTTGGTTGAAGATTTAACTATTTGAACAAAAATCGTATTTTCATTTGAATTCAACTGTTTAAAAAAATTTTTGAAGTAATTTTGTAAAACAAAACATTAATTTAAAAGAAGTATCCTTTTTAGTTGTGAATTTCACTTCTTGGGTGTTAAATATGCTACTGCTTAGTTGAAAATTCAACTGTTTTGTAGATCATTCGTTCTTTTAGCTTGAAAATCTTAAAATTTCGTAGAAAACAGAACTATTTAGTTGAAAAATAACTTTTTATTGAATATTCATATTTTTGTTTCCAAATTCAACTAATTTGTAGAGAAAAACAAACTGTTAAAAAATTAAACAAATCATTTGAAAGTTTAACTCATCTGTTGGAAAATCGTTTTTATTTTTGTCTAAATTAATTTTTTTATCAGAACTGTAACTATTGCATTTTTTATTAAAATGTATCCCTCTTAAGATGCAAATTCAACTACTTGGTAGAAGATTCATGTGTTTAGTTAAAGATTCGTATATTTCGGTAGAAAATTAATCTAGTATGTTGAAAATTCAGGATCTTTTTTTAAGATTCAATTTTTTTGTAAACAATTGGTCCTTTTTATTGTAAAATTATGAATCTTCAGGCAAAAAAGGAAAATTCTTAACGAGAAACGTAATAATTTATATTCCAACTAAAGTGTATTTTTATTTGAATCAAAAACAGTAATATATCTTTTTCTTTTTCTTTGTTCTAGATAGTTCCAAATTATAATTGACGCGTTTAGAAATGTTTGAAATATAACGTTTCGCAACGTAAAAAATGTAATGCGTCATTGAAATCATTAAAAAAAATTATCCTCATTGTTCAAAAGCAATTTTTAAAATTGAAAATTTAATCGTATTACAGTTGTGGCTGAAAATAATATATCTTATTTGAGAATTGAACTATTTGGTTCAAATTCATGTATTATGTTGGAAATTTGTCCTTTGGCAGAAAATTAATATTCTAGGTACAAAATTCAGCTTTTTGGCGGAAAATTAGAATATGTGGTTAGAAGTTGAATTATTTTGTCGAAAATTCAATTGTTATATTAAATTGGCTTTTTTTGGTATACTGGTCTTAGACTGTTCAAATGTTTGTACCATTTATGTATCTTCTTCCTAACGTGTCGTAGATTACCTGACGTAATTGATGTTGACCAGATGAGAGTTTAATTAGGAGATTTTGCATTTTGCTTGTATCCTGTTCCAAGGATGTTTAAAATATACCTGTTTTCAATCCTTTGAAAGAGCTTATCTGTATAGTGTGTTTCTTCCATTACTGTATTTTCTTCCAAACGTGTTGTTTGATTAGCTGCTGTTAATTGATGTTGACCAGATAAGAATTAAATTAGAAGATGTTTGATTGTGTTGGTTCATTAGTCCTAAAATGTTGACATGTTTGTTTCATATATGTATCTTCTTCCAAACGGGTTGTTTAATTAGCTGATGTTAATTGATGTTAGCCGGATAAGAATTTAATTAAAGTTGTTGCGTTTTGTTGGTTTACTGGTGCAAGACGGTGGACAATTTTCCTACCTTCAATGCTGATTATTATTGATGTTTACAAGATACAAATTTAATTAGAAGGTGTAAAATTTTGTTTAGATACTGTTCGAAAACTGTTAACATGATTCTTCCATTGATGTATCTTCTTTCAAACGTGCTGCATGATTAGCTGATGTTAATAGATGTTTACCAGATAAGAATTTTAAAAAAGATGTTGCAATTTGTTGGTATGCTGGTCCAAAGCTGTTAATAATTTCTCTATTTTTAATTATTTCAAAGAGCTTACCTATACAGCTTGTTTGTTCCATTACAGTATTTTCTTTCAAAAATATTGTATGAATAGCTCATGTTTATTTATGTGGACCAGATGAGAATTTAATTAGAAGATGTTGCATTTTGTTGGTCTGCTGATCCAATACTATTGACATTTTCCCTGTTTCTAATTCTTTGATAAAAGCCCATCTGCATAGTTTTTTTGTTTCATTGTTGTTTCTTCTTCCGAACTCGCTGTTTGATTAAATGATGTTTATTGATGTTGACCAGATAATAATTTATTCAGAAGATGTCGCATTCTGTTGATTTACCGGTTCAAGATTGTGAACAATTTTGTATTTCCAATACTTTGAAAGAGCCCACACGAATAGTTCCTTTGTTTCATTATTGCATGTTCTTCTAAACGCGTTGTATGATTAGCTGATGTGATTAAATGTTGACCAGATAAGAATTGAATTAGAAGATGTTGGGTTTTTTTGGTATGCTGGTCTTAGACTGTTGACATGTTTGTTCCATTTATGTATCTTCTTCCAAATGTGTTATATGATAAGCGGCTGATAATGGAGGTTGACCAGATAAAAATTTAATTATACCAAAAAAATCCAACATCTTCTAATTAAATTTTTACTTAGTCAGCATCAATTAACACCAACCAGTTGTAAATTCCCCTTGACAGGCCCAATCCAAACTTTTTCCCTAACTCCTTTATATTCTTCCGATTCAAAGGGATTATTTGTAGTAAAATGAAGATAGACAGGAACAAACGGGCCGAACTCTAAAAGGTGCACCTCAGTGAGTTTGTTCAAAGCCGGATGCACATTGCGAAAAACGTAATAACATAATAGTGAATAGAAGGGTGTAACTAGGTTCAGTCGTGTGAAACCTAGACAGGTATCTAGCAGACTATAGACTCAATGTCACGTCTGCAAATAAAAAATTACGCTTCTACACACTCCGGGCGATACTTTGCAATTTATCCGACCGGCTTGAAAAGACCCGTCGACCGTATACAAAATTCATAATCCCTTGGTGTTATAATGTTTGCTGGGATACCGGTGAGCATAAAGTGCGGCAGCGTCTACAAGAGGTGGGTGTACTCCTTGGCCCTGATAGGGGGTGGAAATATGACTCGCACTGTCGTCACCAAGGGTGAGAAGGGGAGTAATGGATCGCCCCAGGCGACGCGACGACACGGTACTTTGCAATTCACCTGCTCTGCTCTTCTCTGCTCTACTTATACTACACAAAAACAACAAAAGAGCTCCTAAGGTTTCGACATTCTCAAATGATATCCTTTTTCAATTCCTCGACCTTTCCGCCACAAGAGGTTCTTTAGAGGGAAAACATAAGCTATGTATATAACTTTTTATAGGCCATTTATCTCTAAATTTTCGCATAAGCAAGTGCTTTGAATGAGAAACTATGAGTTCACAGCAAATGGCAGTTGATCAATATTTAATCCCGAAATTGGATCAAAATAATATGTAACGCTTTCATACAGATGAAGGATTTTTCATTCAAGCAGAAAATTGCAAATTGGCATAATCTTATTCTAAAGATGATCAGTTGATCAGGCTGATTAGTTTCTTATAGTCCGTTAAGCTTCGGAACCCAAGTTATTCTTAATAATGGCTCAATATAGAGCTGGAAACAAACGAGGGAATTTAGAAACATCCCTGGATCAGACAAATTAATTATCTTTGGAGTTGACCATTTTCCATATATTAAGGTTATATTTATTATAATTAAAGCTTAAAAAAACGTTAATATTAAATATTGCCATGAAAGCTGGAAAAGTGATAGGAACAATAGATGTCCGAAAGAATTTTCGGAACAGTACAGGAGCTTCACGAGAGTATCAAAATAAAGTGGTAACAATCAAATAGAGATTAATGACTGTTGGGGCTTACTTTTGATATTTTTGTTAAAGTAATCACTTAGAATGTACGCTAATGTTAATAATAAATATAGTTTCTATCCGGATAATAATAATTTATAGGTATTTTGATTGTATGCAGGGTTTTAATTGAGATATCAAGAAACGCGAGAAAAACAGCAAGCTTGACTATTTCCTAACCAATTAAATATTTTATTTATTTAATGATAATAAAAGTACAAAAAATCTCTTGAAAAAAATTAATTTGTGCTACATGGTAAAAACTATTGATCTACAAAAACTGTTCATATAAAGTATAACTTAACTATATGAAGGTTTCACCTACCCTAAGGGAAGATTCCTTGAATTTTATATTCTAGAACGTTGTGGGTTTTTAATTGCCCTTTCTTGAGACAAAAAACTTGGTACATTTTATAACATTTTGTTATCGATTTTACAGAAAATATTATATGACTTATAAAAGCTGATTTATTATAGCGAGAATATTCCAGCAAATTTGATATGAATGACACCAATTTTTCATTTACTTACAATTCCTGAAAATTGGAAAGTTATTTTTTTCATTAAGAAAATATGGGTCCCCGGGTATTTAATAATCCGACACGATGCTTATAGTATTTTCTTAGTATTTGAAGAACTTTGCAAATTTGATTTGAATTTTTTATAACATTCTAATTACCACGTTTCCTGCATATGCTTATCGCATAATTGTATTAAATTATATTTTATTTTATCAAGGTAGGCGAAAAAACAGCATTTAAGTTTATATTCGACATGAGTTCAATTAAATTTATTGCTAAATAATAATCAAAATATCCGAATCATCCTGTCAATTTTACGTTGGATTTTCTCCAGGATTTTCTCCCAGGTGACGATTTGAATTAATTTTCAAGATTTTTGCTAATCAGGAACAAGAACATTTTTTGATTGAAAATTAAACTACTAAGTTGAGAGTGCAAGTTTTTTTTCATACCTAAAAGAAAATTTAAAACAGCCAGGAAAAAGTCAGGAAAAGTCAGAGAATTTCAAATTTTGAATTTTTTAGCAAACCTGATGTTGCAATTTTTATTTCTCGATACCGCTAGATTTGGATTTTAAAATATTTAAATAATTTAATTTTATTCAAAAAATGACATAAATCGCAAACTTAGTGGTTAAATGGTGAATAAATTATTGAAAAATTTCAACATTTGAGAATTCGAAAATTTCAGAATAAGGAGCATTTACAAATTTTATATTATGACGAGTAATTTAATTTATATAAATAATTAAACAGTTTAATATGCTGGATAAAAAATTTAAAAAAAAGTAAAATATTTAATCTTAAATTAAAGAAACAAAAACTAACTTCCAGGGGTAAGTTTTGCTTTTCGTGAATAATTATTTAAATATTAATAATGTTATTTATTTAAAACTAAATTACTTTGTAGAGACTTAATTCTTTTTTGTCGGAAATTCAACTGTTTCTTTTTATATTTGACTTTCAGGAATAAAAATTTACCTTTTTGGTTGAACATTTATGTGTTTAAACAAATGTTTTCAATGCAATTTTAATTCTTATATTTTTTTCTTAAATTATTGTTGGTGGAAATTCAACTATTTGATTGAGAATTCGTTTCTATTTATAAATTAATTTTCTTAAAAGATAAATTTTTAAAAAAGTTAATTTTTTAGTTGAAAATTCAACTATTTGCTTAAAGATTTCCGTTTTTTAAATTGTTTTTTTTTTGTTTCTTGAAAATCAATTATTTCATCTGAAAATATAACGATATCATTTAAGTCTGAAAAATTATCTTTTTTGTTCAAAACTCAACGGTATGGTTGAAATCTTATCTGTTTTGTTGAGATTTGTTCTCCTTGGTAAAATTGAATATTTCAAACACAAATCGAATCATTCTAGTGGAAGATTTATTGTGGGAGTTAAAAATGTATCTATTTGTTTGAAAAAGTATGTTTTTCGGTTGAAAATTTAACTAACTGTTTAAAAATGTATCTTTATTAGTTGAAACTTGAAATATTGTTTAGGGATAGAAAAATTAATAAGTAAAGCCCATATGATGAAACCTTTTTATTTAGTCTGATTCTCCTCAAAGTTGGATAAATTTCAAAAAGAAATAAGGAATAAAAAACCCTACAAAAATGTGAAGAATTTTTTAAAAATGTATACCTACGCTTCTTGTGGTTTCTTGCCTAAATATTTTCTAATTCATATGGAAAATTAATTTAGTTCAATAATTAAAAATATTTTAAAGTTTGGCCTATAAACAAAAGTCGAGTGATCATCCCCTTGTAGAAAGACGTCAAAGATTTAAGAACCTTCTTTTTTCCTAAACTATCAATAAAAAAATGTGATAGGAAAATGCAAATTTTTTAAATATTTTTTAATCTTCACAAATAAATAAAGAAGTTGAATTGAATCTCAAAACCTATATACTGAAAGAAATCTTTATTTAGGCCAACTATTCAGTTTGTAAGATATGGTACTGCTATTTTGTTAGTTGGGACAACCATTTACTTAGTTGATGGTACTAACTGAATACTTACTGCAACTCATATAATTGTTGTACGAACTAGTAAATAGCTGTATCAATTAATAAAATAGCAGTACCATACCTTACTAACTAAATAGTTGGCTCAACTAACCATTTTTTTCAGTGAATTAGTGGCTCATATAAGAAACTATTTTAGAATTTGCTTCTGAACTTAACTCTCAGGTCGTGATGATAAGAACTGTAATAAATTTATTGTTTCGAACTTTCTTGATTATATCCGCAAATTAATGACAGAATGGCGCAATTGCGAATTTACCACAATCAAATTTATGAGGATCGCAGCTGGTACACCATACGTATCTGGAAGCGCGTAAAGTACTTAAGTGGAACTCACGAATAGTCGTCTATTAGTTGATTACCTGACAACAGAGAACGTATCTTAATACTAGGCGATATTCGTGCAATCTGTTGCATAACAAATCCCTCCCCCCAACCCTCATCCGCCCAGAATATATCTACAACACGTAATTAATTGAAAGCTTAATCAAACTTATAGTACATACAAGTTTGCTTAGTTAATAAAATAATTAATTTTTTAAATCACTCACAATATCACTCAGTCCGCCATAATTACACTAACACCACAGTACCACTCTAGATAGTAGCAATACTTGGATTGTTATTTGTTTTGGTCTCATACATTTTTCGACTAAATATATAACATTAATATTGGTCTAAATTTTTTTATTTCATAGTTTCTCTTATATAAAATAATAGAAAAGAAAAGCGAGGGCAATATTTTGTTTAATTGATGAAAATTGGTATCTTGAGAATTCATTTTAATGGTTAAAGATTGTTCCCTTTTGTTAAAAAATCATTTTTAGATATGGAAAAGTAGTGTTCTTAACTCGAGATTTGAAAATTCTACTTTTAATTGAAAAATTGTCGCTTTTTAATGGTTTCATTTTTATTTTTATTTTTTTGAATATGACACTGTTTTATTAAAACCTCATATTTCTTGGTTAATGATTTAACTATTTTTTCGAAAATGCCTATTTTTTAGTTAGATGTGAGTGTTTTCTTTTTCAAATCCAAATTAAAATCTTTTTGGATTAAATATTAACTATTACATTTTTCATTGAGAATTCCTTTTTTTATCGAATTCAACTTTCTCAGTTTCTGTGTTAGAAATTCATATTTTTTTATTGAAAATTCAACTGTATTGTAGGAAATTCATCCCTGTGGCTTAAACATTTTACTTTCTTCTTGAAAATTTATATTTTTGGGTTGAAAGTTCTATTATTGTAGTAAAAAATTTACATTTTCAGTTTGAAACTTCATCTTTTTTGGTATAAATGTTATCTTTTTTTGTTTCAAAATCCCACTAGTTGGTCATCAATTAATCTGTTCTTGCTGAGGATTAAATTATTTTATTTAAAACTAAATTATTTTGTTCAAAGTTCAACTAATTTTTTTAAACCATCTTGAACAAAAAGTTCTTCTTTTTGAATTATAAAATTCAACTATTTGGTGGTAAATGTCAATCCTTGGATAAAAATTAACCTGTTTGTTATTTGTTTTTTGTTTATAACTTTGTTCAACATATAATTTAAATATTCTATTTTCGGTTGAAAAATCAAACTTTTTTTAAAAATTCACCTGTTTTTCATTTCAAATTAAAATATTTCTTTCAGATATAAGCTATTACACTTTTTGTTGAGAATCCATCTTTTTTATTGTAAATTCAACTAGTTATGGCAATGAATTTATTTAATTGAATACTTAAATATTTTATTTTTGTTTCAAAATTTGTGTAGTTTTTCACAAAAAAAACTATTTTGTTAAAAGTTTGTTTATCTTTTTCTTTTGTTAAAAATAAACTTTTTAAACTTCAGATTTACCTATTACATTTTTTGTTAAAAATTTATCGTTTTTAGTCGAAAATTGAAAAATTTGGTTCCGAACATTTTTATTTGGTGAGAATTCATACTTTCGGATTGAAAATGAAACTTTTTTCTAGAAAATTGTTCTTTTCTCTTAAAAATTCATCTGATTGGATAAAACTAAACTTGTTTTTACAAAGTATTTAACTATTTTATTTAAAATTAAATTATTTTATTAAAAATTTAACTATTCTATTATAAAGTCATCTTTCCTGGTATAAAATTTAAAACTGTTATACAGAACATACCTCATTTTAATAGAAAACTTATCCTTTCGGTTAGAAAATTCAACTGTCTTCCAAAAAATTAATCTTTTTTAGTTTAAAATTCAATTATTTCATTAAAGATACAACTATTTTTTGTCTGAAATTGCCTGAAGATTCATCTTAATAGGTTCAAAATTTCAGTATTTGGTGAAAAATTAAAATATTTTCTTGAAAATTCGTTTCTTTTATTTTAAAGTTAAATTATTTGATTGTAAACACAAAAGGTTAATTAAAAATTAATTTTTGATCTAAATTTAAAAAGGCATAGAGTTTGCGTCCTATCGTTGTGCTCTTCTCACATTCTTGTATGGGACATTTAAAATTAAAGGTAAAATCATAGACAACTAAAATTTAGCGATTGTGAATTCCCTTTTTTTTAAGCTCCTTCGGCTTTAACGAACACATTCTCAGCAAGTGTCTCGTGAAAAAGGGTCTAAAGCAAATGTTACGATTCAATTTAAAAACAATTGCTATTAAGAATTTTACTGTACCTTGTATGCTTTCCTATATATTTAATTTTATTTATTTGTTATTACATTTTTTACGATTAAAATAAATACGGCACATCCTATAAAATAATAATTGATAACAAATTTCCGATCTTTTTTTTGCAACAATTTCTGTCTATTTGTTTCTTTTTCGTATTTTGTGATGTTTTTCCAACAAAATTTTAAATTTTATTTCATATGTTTAACCCAAAAAAACTACACCTATTATTAAAAAATTATTTACCACAAAATTGTAGATATTTTTGAGTAAACAACTTTTGTGCATTAATTTTTTTCGTAGCTGATCCTAGTTTCTCTAGTAAATAGACTACTTTAATTTTTAATAATATTCACGATTAGGACCCAAAGTATGCGTCTTATCATAAAAATATTTAAAAATAAATAAAAATATATTTTTGTTCTATATTCGGTTGAAAAATTCATGTTTTTAGTAGAAAATTTTGACTCTTTTTATAGAAATTAATCTTCTGGGTTGAAACTATTTTTTTTAGAATTTTATTATACTATTTAAAGAATATAATTTTAATTAGAAATTAATTTTTTTGGCTTGGTTGATTTTTTTACCGGAACATGTAACAAATCCAATTCAAATTAAATCCTAATAGTTGAAAATTCATTTTTTTCATCAAGCATTAATTTTTAACTGAAAATTTATTTATTTGTAATTTGTTTTTTAATTTATTTGGTTGTATTCTAAATTTGGTCGTTGGATTCTTGGTTTTTTTTTTGCAGAAGTTTGCATCAATTTGATTATTGGACGCTAAATAAGATGTTTAATTTGGATTTTAATCTCATTTAAATCTCTTAAATTTTGAAAACTCAAATACTTAATTGTTGGTTTTATTAAAAATCCCGTGGCCAAAATTAATCTGGTTGGTTAAGAATTCATCATTTTCGTTAAAAAATCGACTATTTTTGATCGATTCTAAAAACTTGATCTTATTTGGTTTAAAATTCAAGTATCTCAGTTAAAGAGTTATCATTTTAGTAAAAAATTCATATTTTTGTTTGAGAATAAAACTACGTTGTTTGAAGTAAAATTAAATTTTTGTTTTGAAATACAATTTTTTGGTATGGAAAATTAGTTTTTTAAACTGAATATTTTACCATTAAATTTCTTGTTGAAAACTGATCTGTTTTTAGTTACAAATGCAGCTATTTTTTGGAAACCCGCCCTTTATAAATGAAAGTTCAACAGTTTGAATGAGAGTTAATGTATTTTTCTAATCGTCTTTTCGGTTCAAAATTAAAATATTTAGTTAAAAAGTATATTTACTGAATTTTAAGTTCAAGTAGACATTGTGAAAATGTATGAATTATTATTCAATTTCATGGACTTTAGAGAAAAATTCAATAAATGATTGCTTATATATTTCGTATTATTTATCTAATCGATCGTGATAAAATATTAAAAAATATCTTGTAATATCAACTGAATTCCTAAAAATTAGAAAAATTACTTTTGATAAACTCGCGACACAGTATACATATTCCGAATGATTGTTTTAAAATTTGCGAAAAGTTCTCATGGTGCGCGAAATTTTTTTACCACAAAAATACATTAGCCTTTCACCTCTAAATAGAAAAGTTGGATCATAAAAACATCCCTGGGCGCTGCTGAAAGTGGGAAAGACGATAGAAGGACATTGGAAGCATGCGTAGAGGAAACGAGATAATCTTATATGTACTATCATAAAGCACAAAATTGTTGAATAGCACCCTCGCATGCGACAATTTTATATCAAAACGTCAACCTCTCATTACCTCTTGAATCTCGACCTTCGTAATCATAAGAACCAAAGAATGAATTTTGAATAGATTTAGAACCAGCTCGGAACTTCTCTGAATAAAAAATACGATTGCGGTAATGTATAAGCTCTTTTCAAAGTGTTTGGAGCAAGTTGTTTAATAAAAAGATTGTAGATCTGCATCTTGGGATTTGTCGAAGTGGTAAGTTCATATTAAGCCATATTGAAACTTCTAGAAATTGCATCCATGTTTGATAAGAAGCCACGAAATGAGGTCAGAGAGTCTTTATAGTTTAATGATGTCGTTACGCTCAGAATTTTTGATAAACCGAAAATAGAGTTGATATTTCAAGCATTAAATATATTAAATATTCAAAAAATAGTTTAATTCAACCAAAGAAGCGATTTTTCAAAGAAATAGATCAATTCAAAACACAGAGATATTATTTGTAATGTAACAGTTGCATTTTTTAACAAGAAAGATGAATTTTCAAACCAAAATTACACCTTTTTAACAAAATAATTCAACTTTGGCCGTGCAGAATTCCTGAAAATAAAACGAAGAATCCAACTATTAAATTTGGACAACAACCATTAAACGTTTCTTTTGAAATTTGAAAAAGATCAAAATTTTCATAAAAAAGGAAAAAATCTTTTTTCTACACAAATAAAAAAAAAAGGAAAGAAAATTTGTGCTTGCCTTGATAATGATTCTGTATAAGTGCCAAAACGTTGGTGATTATTTTTTACAATTTTTTTTTTATTTTTGATTTGATAAAAATAAAAAATAAAAGGAACTGGATTTGGATAGTTTCCTTCTCACCTGTCTTTCCCCTTTTTTATTTTTGTCAAAAAAAAAGATTTCATTGTTGTTTCTTTTTCAGGATATTTTTGTTCTTTGTTCAAATTGCAACAGAAAAATCTTATAGTAATTGTCTAAATTTGGTCGCTGGATTCTTGGTTTTATTTTCAGGAACTCTACATACGAGGGTAGTTCAATAAGTCCTTAGAATGAAGTATAAAAACCATTTTTTTTGGGTAAATTTTTTTTTATTTTTCAACATAATCTCCTTGGAGCTCTA
>NC_046663.1:43924414-43942559 GCF_010883055.1 Belonocnema kinseyi
TCTAGTCGGGAGTGGTGCTGACTGAAAACAGATGATTTGGAGCGATTCGCGCGCCATATGTTGGTCATTCTAAGGACTTATTGAACTACCCTCGTATTAAGTTGATTATTGGACGTTAAATAGGATTTTAAATTTAATTTTAATTTCATGTCAATTTCTTTGATTTTAAAATTTCACAAAATTGTTTAATTTTTTGCCAGAAAGCTGAAATTTTAACCACAAGGATTAATATTTTAACAAAAGAAAAAAAGATAATTTTTTTAAAAAATACAGTGAAACTCTTCAATAGCCCTCCCTTCTATAGCCTTTTCGAGAATTGATGCCGCGCCGAATGAAGGTCTAGAAGAGCTACGCGTGATGTGCAGTAACTGCGGCTGTCACTCAGGCGAGCACTCAGGCGTGAAAAAAAAACCCGGAACGGGCTATAATGAATTAGTTCCCTTCCACCGCCAGCCGCAAAATCGGCGTTATAGAAGAATTTCACTGTAGTTGAATCTTGAACCAAGTGATATATTTTCAAATTCTAGAAAAAATGTATACCCGAATAGACGACTCTTCAACAGAATACGTAAATTTTTTATCAAGCAGTTTATTTTTCTCAGAAAATACAGTGAAACTCTTCTATAGCGCCGATTTTCGGGCTGATGGTGGGTGGGAACTAACTCAGTATGGCCAGCTCCGCTTTTGTTTGTTCACGCCGGAGTGCTCGCCTGAGTGAGAACCGCAGACCCCGCTTACCCCGCGTAGCTCCAGTTACACATACCACATCCGCGTCGTTAATTTTTGGAAGAGCTATAGAAGGGAGGGCTATTAAAGGGCTTCACAGTAGTTGCATTTTTAACAAAATTTAATTTTCACATAAAGATTCTAATTTTCCTACGAAATTTGTTTGACAAAAAATTACGTCACAACTAAATTAATTAACTAACAAAAAAGTAATTGAATCCTCAACCAAAATAGATCAATTTCCAACCAAAATGAAGAAGTTTCAACAAAGTAGATTAATTTTTACCCCAATGCAAAGTTTTCTAACACAAATGATTAATTTTTGATCAACTAGTACAATTTGCAACTTATAAAAGATACATTTTACTCAAAAAGAGTTGTTTAATTTCAAATAAAAAACTTAATTTTTAATAAAAAACAAACAAATTTACAAAACAATACGTTAATTTTTTAATAAATAGTTAAATTTTCAAAAACAAATTCATTCTTAGCTTTATAGTTAAATTTTGTAGCAAATTATTGAATTATCAAGACAAAAACATAAATTTTCTATAATACAGTTCAATTTTTACCATTCACAACGAAAATTAATATACAGTGAAATAATTGAACTTATGAAAAAATAGTTAAGCTATCAACCAAAGCAAATTAATTTTGAACTATTTTTAAATAAAAAGGTTAAATTATTAACTCACAAGGATGAATTTTCGATCATTAAACAATGAATTTTTAGTCCAAAAGGACAGATTTTCAACAAAACTGTTGAATTTTAGAAGAAAAGAAGAGAACCTCATTTAAATAGTTGATTTTCAAAGCAAATAATTATACTTTCAACTAAACAGTTACATGTTTTCACCAGAAAGCTAAATTTTTAACCTAGAAGGTTAATTTTGCACAAAAAGGAATTTTTAACCAAATACATAAATCTTTAACTGAAAGTGGTAAATTTAGAACCGAAAAAGATCAATACTAAACCAAAAAAAAAAGAAAATCAGTTAAGAAAATAACATGAATTAAGCCAAAAAAATTAACAAAATAATAGAATCTCAAACCTAAAATACAAATTTTCAACAGAATAAATGAATTATCTACCATATGGTTACATTTTCAATGTATAAAGATTTATTTTTAACACAGTATTTTATAGTTTATTTTTCACACAATATAGTTCGATTTTTAACAAAAATGTTAAATTTTAACTAAATAGTTAATTTCTCTACCAAATTATGGAATTGTCAAGACGAATTTGGTATAAAATAGTGAAATTTTCAACCCATAATATAATTTTTAACAATAAAATTAATTTACGACCAAATAATTGAATTAAAAAAAAATTGTTTGAATCATAAACGAAAAGGATCAATTTTCAACCAAGCATTCGAATTTTTCCACAAAATGATAGCATTTTTTTAACAAAAAGATAAATTTTTAATCAAAAATATTTATTTTCTACAAAAAGAAGAATTTTCAACAATATTATGAATTTTCAACTAAAGCCAAAAAGACGAAGTTTGTGTGAAATAGATAAATTTTCAACCCGAAAAAATTCATTTTTAAATAGAAAGTTAATTTACGACAAAATAATAGATTTTAAATAAAAACTTAAATCCTCAACAAAAAAGGTTAATTTTCTACCAAGTGGTGGAATTTTTAAACAAACAGGATCAAATTTGAATCATGAAAGATGACTTTTCTACCTTTAAACGATGAATTTTCAATCCAAACGGATCAATTTTTAGCAAAATAGTTGGATATTTGAAAAAAAAGGTGGATCCAAACAAATATTTAAATTTTTTCAACAAAAACCTTAATTTTTCAACGAAAAGATTACTTTTCTACCAAAAGAAGAATTTTTAGTGATATACATGAATTTTGAATACAGTGAAAATGTTCACAGTGCAGTGAAAAAAAAAGTTTTGAACCTTAACTATAGTAATATTTTTAGTTGAAAAAATTACTTTTCAATGCAAAAAAAAACATGAATTTGACACCAGTTCAAATGAACTTAAAAGAAGAATTTTTAGCAAAATAGATAAGTGGTAATAGCATCTTCCAAAAATCAATTCGATTAAAACTCACCTTAATTGTCAAAAAGTTAGTTATAAAGAACAAGAAAGGATCGGCTGAGTTCTCGGTGGCGTAATTGGCTAACTTTCCACTCTTCTAAAATGGCGTTCAAGGTTCCAATCTAGCCCGTGGTAGATTTTTTCTTGTTGAAACTAATTTGTTAGATTGTATAATACAAAAAATGCACACAGTAAAATTCTTCTCCTTTCTATTTACATAGAAATTAATTCATTAAATAGGATCAAAAGGGAAGGAATTGGAGTTTTATTTCCTGTAGCTGATTTTTATCTATTAATGATTCGACAAAAGCATGTTTGTACTTTGCTGATGAAAACTCCGCATGTTGCTTCTATAGTCTGTTTTAACAATAGATCTCCGTGCTCCTTTATAAGCATTGGTTGCGTAAATTGCTTGATTGAAAGTCGAACGTGTATGTAAAATCGAATTTTTAAAGCTAGATTGATTCGATTTAATATTACGATTACAAAATATTTTCTTTTCGAAAACATAATCTGCCTTAATAGGTCTTTCTGATTGGATGAAGATTTGATTTTTTTGCCGCTCCAAAAAAGTCTGCAAACTTCAGACTTATGATAAACGTAAGCGTATCTAAATAATATATTTAATAATAATAAACAATTTCCTAAAATTTCGGAGACAATGCAAACTGATTTTTTTAAAAAATAAATTCGAAGAGAAAATTGAAAAAGATTTCAAAAGATTTTAAATTATTTTCTCAAATTTTGAAAAAGAATGATCTACGATAATAGACAAAATTATCTTAGAATTCATGGGGAAATTCCCAACAAAATTTTGATTTTTGCAGATTTCGTAAAAAGTTTGAAGCTTTTTAAGAAGTTTCAAAGGCTTCAAGATAATCAAAAACATTCTTAAAATTCTGGGGAAATTTCAAATGTTTTTTTATTTTTAAAAGAAATTTTAAGAGAAAAATGAGAACGATTTTAAACGGTTCCTAATTATTTTCCAATTTTTATTCGCAAGATTACAGCATTTTATAAAACATTTCAAAAAAATTTAAAAGGCTTCATCATAATAAAAAAACTTTTCATAACTCATGCAATAACTTAAACTGATTTTGAAAAATTAATTTTAATATAATATTCTTTTCAGTTTGTTAAATTGAAAAGATTTCCAAAATTTTTAAAGCTGAATCTGCAAGATTTAAAGGCAAGTATTTTAATTTTCAGAAGTTTAAGAACTCTTTTTTATAATTCAAAGAATTTCAAAAAAAATTTAGAAGGTTCAAAAGTTTTCAAAATAGATAAAAATTAATTTGAGTTTTAAAAAATTGCCATCCTAAAGTAAATTTTCGAGGATTTCGCAAAAAATTTCGAAGCTTTTTATGCACTTTAAAAGGTTTTAAGAAAATAAAAAACTTTCTTCAGATTTCTGTAAAGGAGACAATTTTGAAATAGTATTAAAATATTTCAAAACATTATAATTGCAAAATATTTCTACAAATTAAAAAAAATGTTTGGAAGATTTAAAGGCAAATTTTTTAATTTTGAATTTGTTTTCAAAATTCTAGGAATAGTTCGAGTGAGTTTAAGAGATATTTGTTTTTAAGATTTTAAAAGTACTAAATATTATTCGAACTGAATCAAATTTTTCATAAAAGTTTTAAAAATCCTGAAATATAAAAAATTATATTTTTGCGATATTTTACTCTTATTTAAATTTAAAAGTAAATGCACAAATAAGCTTTAGAAAGAAATGATCATTTAAAATTTCTATTTGTATTGTAAATCATTTATCCCCCGGAAATAATAATTTGGGTAATTTTTTTTTCTTTCATGACTGAAAAATACTTTTTAGACCAAATGTAAACTATTTACAAGGGGAGTGCGGGAAACGAGGGTCACTGATTTTAATAATCTGTTGGGAGCGAATAGTGCTTAATATGGGATAAAAAAGCCCAAACCGTTTCTAGGTTGGAGACTCTGCCGTCACGCGTTGGCGCCCGTGTACTTTTTTTACAATTAATTTTACCGTAAGTATGTATAATTGTTGCAAATATTATAAAAATAATAATAAAGAATTATTTTAATATATTTTTAAATTCGAAAAATTATTATTTCTCATGTAAAAGTTTTTCATTGATAATTTGATGTTTATACATTATTTTTAAGTAATAAACATTATTTTTTGTAATGTCTCTATATGTTAAGGAGCGAGAAAATGATTATTTTTAAATTTTATTTTTAAAAACTGAACTGAAAATACCTAAAAATATAAAAGCGGCAGTTGGGCTACAAGTACCTATTTATATTTGAAATGAAGAATACGGTCTTAGGTCTAGAAAATATTATTTTATTGTTTTAACACTATTCGTTCTCATTATCGTCTTCAAAAGAAGATTTCACAAAAACTTTAGGATGATAATCATCTTAAAAACATTTGAAACATAAACATTTCGCACACCATGCACATTTTACAAAATTAACATTTTTGCACGCACAATGATTCTTTAAGAGTGTCATGGGAAAACACAGTTTATTGAGGTTTAAAAAAATTTCTTGCTCCGTCGTTAGTTTCGCCCCAAACCAAGCGTATCGAATCATTTTTTTAAAACCTGGTGCTGAAAACTGATAATGTACAAGAGAATGAATTTTTATAGCATCTTCCCGTGAAGCTATTTCGCGCTCCTCTTTCAATAGGTCTGTAGCGTTTTGCAATCTCTTGATGAAATTTTTCATTTGTCTATAAAAATAGACATCCCAGGGCTGACACAAAGAGGTGCATTCTCCAGGGATGACTTTTAAAGTACAAGTTACTTCTACAGAGTCGTCTACAATATTTTCATCATGTAGAACATTATCAGTCTGTCCACCCCAAGAGTCTTTTACACTGTACTGTACCGTGTTTGAGTGGGTATTTTTGTTCAAATCTTTTTTTCGCACGTAAAGAGATTTTTCTCTTGGAATTCTAGCGACCGATTATATGTAGTCTGATAGTTGCACCCGGACTGATCCGTGTTTATTACGAAATCCAAATTAAATTTCGAAAATGAATGCTGGTTTGCTGCTGGAAACTTTTGGCTGCTCCCAAAGTTTCATCCATCGTGGTTACATGTTTCCTGCTCACAAATTTCGTTAGCTTTCGTTGCTTGATCCTGTGCCTTCGTTTAAACTCGTTCGCCCAAGTTAAGCTGGCGTTAAAGGAAAAAGTTTCGGATAAAAAAGGAAGTGCAGTTGTTATAGCTCATTGCTGCAGTCTTCTCGTGTTAACCTAAAATTAATTTATAACATTTATAATCCTCTTTTAACCCATATTTCATTTTACAAGTTTAACGTTAATAGATGTACCAGTAAAGTATTGCAGAATTCAACATATATTTATAATTTACCTGTTCAAAATGTTTCCTTGCTTCGATAAATCTTCCTCCGGTTTTCACATCCTTTCTCCATTGAACTTATTTATCCTTTCTTTTTAATTTACCTGCGCCTTTCGTTTGCAAAGTTCTGAGACTCCACTTTGGATGCATGTCAGCTAGGTCGACTACCCTCTGCTTATAGGCCAGAGAGATATATTCTTTAGGTGCTGGCTCATAATATTTTGGATTATGATATGGATCTTTTTCTGGTTTCTCTGTACACTATTTCAGAATAAAGAAAATAATTTTTATTATAAATTTCAGATTCTACTCTAATACGAAAAGTACACAGAATTTGCTTTAAGAAGAGCTTTCGTAAAATTATTCCGGTATGCTTAATTTTCTAAACTACTCTCATCAATATTCACTTCAACATTAATGTTCACTTTTTTACTGGTTGACGCTCCAGATTCGTTGGTCATCTCCATTTCTTTAAATATTTAACCCTTTAATGACACATGTCATTTTAATATACTTACCTTACCTAAACTTTCACAAAAGTTGGATGGCACAGTTCACAATTGTTTACAGTTCACAGTGGTTAGTACAATGTTTTGCGACGAAAGATGATGCTCAACGGACGCATTGAAAAATAATAATTTTTATTGCTTAAAAATAATTTAAAAACATCAAGTTATTGATAAAAAAACTTTTATATGAGAAATAATAATTTTTCGCGTTTTAAAATATATTTGAAACTAGACCACTACGCCATCGCGGCTGGGCTGACTACTTTACAATTTGAATGGTAGTGTTTTGGCGCGTATTTCTTTAAACCATTTTTTCTCGAAAACCGCTTCCTATCTGGGTAAACGGTTTGGGCTTTTTCCATCCCATATTGAGCACTCTTCGCTCCCAAAAGGTTATTAAAATCAGTGACCCCCGTTACCCATACTCCCTTGTTAGATGCAAGTCTTTATTGTTTGAAAATGAATATGTTTCCTTTTTATTCGAGGATTCAACTGTTTTGTTTGAAATTCCTTTTTCTTTACTAAAAATTCATCTTTTTAGTAAAAAATTTATTTTTTTGTTTGACAATGTCACTATTTCGTTGAAAATTCGTATTTTCAAGTAGCAAATTCATGTATTTAGTGAAAATGCATATTTTGTGTTTAAAAACTGAACTGTTTTGTAGAAAATTGGTCTCTTTTTTATTAAACTTGATCTTTTTTGGTTTAAAATGCTACTGGTAAAAATTCATTTCGTTTTTGGGTATTTCGCCATTTATTTAAAATTTTGTCTTTTTTGTATGAATTCAACTATTTTTGTATTAAAAATAAAAACATTTTTGGTTTATATGGGATTTATGTTATCTAAATAGTATCTTCAATAATTTGATAATAATAATAATCAAGAGAATAAAGTTCTTAGAAACTTTGAAACACAAAAGTTAATGTTTTCCGTTGAAAAAATATAACGTAGAAGATTATCTGTAAATTTTTCAAGTTTTTCTGATTTTTTAGTTACAAATATTTTTAATATGTTACAATTTCCAAGAATTCATAAATATTTGTGGAATTTATTTTAAATTTTTGATTCACGTTTTTGATCCCAAAACATTAGTATTTTTCATCCAAAAAATGAAACATTTCTTTCGAGATTCCTAAAAACAGGGATAAGCGCGCATAGCGCGCTTTTGCTACTTATCCAATTATTAAAAAGTGACTGGGCGAGTTTTCGGTTAATTCTCGAAACTATTAAGAAACTACTCGAAACAATTTGAAACTATTGTTATCAGAAAACCCGTGTTCGTGATTGGATGAAGCTTTGATTTTTTTATTATTAAAAAAAGAGTTTAAAAACTTCAGGTTTATGAGAAATCTTAATAATAAATTGTGAAAAAAAATAATGTAATATATTACTGAATAGAGGTCTCCTGCTCTTTGAAATACACATGTAATTTGTCTAGTTCAAGAAAGGTAACGTGGAATCGAGCTATGGATATAATGGAATAATATCGAATAACATGATTATAAATAATTTTTTATCAATCCTTAAAGTCTACGCATTTGAATAATAATTTAAATTATTTTTTATCATCTTCATATCATTAAAATTCAGTTGAATTTTCGATTAAAGAGATTGATTTTATACCCAAAAATACGATTTTTCAGCAAAATATATGAATTCTTAACCACATAGTTAAATTTTCAACTTTAAAATATTAATATATAACCAAATATTTGATTTTTGGACTAAAAAATATAAAGTTTTAACGGAGGACTTTAAGTTTTAACTAAGTAATTTCCAGGTCCTTCCAGAGTTTTCCAAGTTTATACAAATTTCCGCAAAAAAAAGTTTTAATTTTTATTAAAAAACTGTTAAATTAAATTTAAAAATACGAATTTTGAAGCAAAATAATAGAATTTTTACGAAGAATGATTTTCCAATTAATAAAGAAAAACAATCTCATCAAAAATGTTGATATTTTAAGTGATGAAGACCAATTCTTTCAAGAGAAGTGCAATTTATTATAAAGAAATATGCATTTTCTACCAAATGAAGTAAACAAAATACGTTAAATTTTCAAAGAAAAAAATGGACTTTTAATTAAATAATTCTTTTTTAATAAAAAGAACTACCCAAATAGTTAAATTTTTAATGCAGGAGAGGAATTTATAAAAAAGACAAATTTTCAAAAAAATACATGAATTTTAAACTTAAAAAAATAAATTTTCAAGATTAAATATAATAGTTTAATTTTAAATCAGGGAAAGAGGGTTTTAACCAATTAGAAGGAATTTTTAACAAAATAGTTATTTTATCAACCAAATAGATAAATTTTTAATCAAAGCGACTAAATTATATAAAGAAAATTCAGCAAAAAATCGAATAGACGATTTGATTTGGCACAGAAATTTTCGAAAAATAGTTTCATTTTAAACTGAAGAAGACTGATGTTTATACAAACATGATATAGTTAAGTTTTAAAACGAATTTTGAGGTAAAAATTAGTTATCAATTGAAAAAAGTCCAAGTTTCATCTAAAGAATATATTTAATATTCATTATTATTAATAGATCGAAGGTGTCCAGCACTTTGATATAAAAAATGTAGTGCGTCCGTTATTTAAGAATTCTAAAAAAGAAGCTTTTTAATCATTTTAAAGTATTTTAAGAGAATACAAATATTTTTTTTAATTCATGGGATAATTCAGGTTCATTCTCTATTTAATAATACGTTCTAAGAGAAAACTGAATTTTAATTATTTAAATTAACCGATGTAAAGTACCGTACACACATTAGTGATTCATAAAAATAGTTTAAATTTTGAAAATTAAACATTTTAACATAAAAGACAAAAAATTAGTATTTTTCATCCACAAAATTAAACATCTCTTTCGAGATTTCTAAAAATAGGGATGCACGCGCTTAGCGCGCTTTTGCTACTTATACAATTATTGAAAAGTCATTGGTGCCATTTTCGATTATTTCTCGAAACTATAAAAAAACTAATCGAAATAATTTGAATGATTGAAATCTTTGCAATTTTTGCGATTTTTGAAAACTACAAAGTTTTAGCTTAACAAGTGTTGATAATATTCAGAGCTGAAGAGGTTTTTAAAATTTTAAAGTAAAAATCTTAAAAAAGTACTCTTTCCTCTACTAATTAAATTATAAAATTTGAAAATAATTTAAGAAAATTCCATGAAACTTTTAAAACTATAAGCCTTTCAACATCGAGGTTTATTTCTGATCAGAAGTGAGACAAACAAAAATAATCGCGCGCATGTTTGTTTCATATTGTCAATAATGTTGGGAAGTCAGTTTTATCTTTTATTTCCAACGACATAGTTCTGTACTTTCTGTTTGAAATAAAAACAATGTCGTGGTTCTAGAGGTAAATATTTCCAGAAAAGAAAAATCTATCATCTCTTTCTCTCTCAAGGAAGAGATCGGATTCTGAGAATATTATATTTTTTCAGTATATCTCGCATCTTTTTGTTACTATTTATTCGAATCATTGGAAAAGTTCGGGGAAATTGTGAAAAAGTCTCTGCGAAAAAGTAATGAGTAATGGAAAGCGTCCATCGTTGAGTGTATGTTTCTGACACGTGGTTTTACCTCCCAAACGATAAAAGTCGTGTCGGAAACAATTTTCATTCTCTCTTCGTTTACTAGAAAAGCCTTTTCACGCTATTTTCTTCTCTCTTACTTCTCCCCCTAGTCGATCAGAAAATTATTATCTTTTTTGGTCCATCGTTTTACCGCCAATTTCGTGCAATGCAGTAAACGTTAAAACAATATCGGATTTATCGGTTAAGAGTCAGGGTGTCAGTCTTGTGATTTATGAACAGCTGTTAATCAACAATCCAACCATTTACTGTGACCATTTAGTGTGCAGCATTGACATGCTGAAGTTGGCTAATGTAGTAATTTTGAAATTTTTTTTAGGAATTAGTAAAGTGTTAAACTTTGGAGACCAATGTCAAGAAGTTACTACCATCAGGAAACAAGCACAATAAAACTAGAATCTTCTGTACTCTCTAAAAATATTCTTCAAAGAGGGTGCCAAGCACCTACAAAAACGGTTTCGTGGTCTATTAAAACCTTCATTGCGTTTCCTCTCCTCTCCTTTCCGCTCCCCTTCTCTCCTAGCCAATCCCCTCCCGGACCTCCTCTCCTCTTTTCTCCGCTACTCTTCTCTCCTCTCAATTTCCCCTCTTCTGCTCTTCTATCATCTCCTATCCAATCTTCTCTGATCCTCTTCTCTTCTGTCCATTCATCTCCTATTCAGTCCTCTCCAGTCCTCACCTATCTGAAGAAATCGTATCTTATCATCCCCTTTTCATCTTGTGCTTCTAAACTCTTTAACTAATTTCCATCTCTCATACCTCTATCTTTCTACCGTCTTTCAATGGCTGCCCCTACTCCCCCGCTTCATCACTCTTTCTTCTTACTATATGTTTCCCCTACTATGTATGTAGAGCAGGATCTCCATCTTACTTCCCTACCAATCCTTTCTCATCCATCACTTAACCACATAGTTAAATTTTCAACTTTAAAATATTAATTTATAACCAAATATTTGATTTTTGGACTAAAAAATATAAAGTTTTAGCGGAAGACTTTAAGTTTCAACTAAGTAATTTCCAGGTCTTTCCAGGGTTCTCCAAGTTTATACAAATTTCCGCAAAAAAAAGTTTTAATTGTCATTAAAAAACTGTTAAATTATATTTGAAAATACGAATTTTCAAATAAAATAATAGAATTTTTACGAAGAAAGATTTTTCAATTATAGAAGAAAAACAATCTCATCCTTCTAATCTCATCCATCGTCCACTTTCCTACCCCTTACAACCTTACATGGTAAATGTACAAAGGATTGATGGACGGACGGACATCAGATGAAACTATAAAGAACCGTGAGGTTTCCTATATCTATGGATTTTAAACTTTTGTAATTAATTATAAACAAAGTAAGGGTCCAATCGAAAAAGAGAAATCACCTTTGAATTTTAAAATATGTTGATACTTCTTTTGTTAATCCGCTTTCTTAACAATCACATTATTTTGGCGGTTTCATAACGTTGGACAGAAACCCTTATGGTAATCGGAGGGGCGTAGGGAAAGTAAAGGGGAAATAAGATAGGGGAATCAGGAATAGTGATGAAAAATTAGAAAGAATGAGAAGAATTGAGCGAAAATGAAGGGAAATGAGAAGATGAAAGATTGAGGGTGGTAAGGGGAAATAGAGGAGGGAAAGTAAAAAAATTAAATGTAAATAAGTGGAGGCAGGGAAATTAATAAAAAATTAGGCTGAGAAGGACAAAGGAAGTAATAGCTTGAGAACGGAAGTAGGGAAAGGAGAGTGTTAGCCGGAAAACTAAAGAGAGGGTACACTAGAGGATGAAGAAGTTTTAAAAGGGTTGGGGCAAAGGGAAAACTAAGGGTTAGGGGAGTGGGAAAGGGGGATTTGAATGTCTTAATTAACGTCCTCATAGGATGCGACATCTCTTTTTATAGACCTTTTTCTCTCTCTTTCCCTTTGCATTTCTTCTTGTCTTTAATTTATATTTTTCCAAACATATCTTTAACTCTTTGTGCTGGAATAGAAAAAGATCCTCTTGAAAATATAAATTTTTGTTACTTCTCAGCAAATTTTTTTTTAATATCTGAGGAGAGTAAATAAAAACAGAAAGGACCGGAATGAAAGAGATTTAAATTGAGGGGAAAATGAAGCAAGAACCTTTGAAGCATTTATGCTTACGTCAACCAATGGCAAACGCGACATAAACTTGACACTTTCGTGTCACCCAGTTCTTGTCCCATGCAATTGGTTCCTTCCACTCAATCCATAGTAACGTCCCAGTGTCAGATCCCACTACGTGAGATTCACTCGAAAACGCAGAAAATACGTTTTACGAGTTTCGCTCTGAAAAACGTTCCGGAACATCCCCAATAAGTCTCGGACGCCATTTCATTTCAGCTCAAATTTTATAGCCTGGGGGTAATAGCAAACTAGAATCCGACGGATTGTGCGGATTTCATGAAATCGTGTCCATTCAGTATACTTTCACTTTATGGACTCGGAAAAATATTCACTTGAAGCCACAACCTTTTCTTAAATTAAATAATCTTTTTTTTTAACCAGCTAAATGCGGGAACCTAAATGATTTTGTTTATTGGACTATGGGTAAGCATCATACCTCGGCTTCATGTAAATAAATTTATTAGTAAATTTCTGTAGAAGAAATTAAAAAAGAAATGGCAAAAATGCAGGCAGCAGGAATTGAGCCCGGACTATGTGCTTACAAATCTCGAGCTAACTGATCCTAAACTGCCTTACCAATTTTGGGCTATTATTGATTTCCATCAAGATATATTTTTGTCCCCCCCCCCTCCCATAATGAAATAACGTCGTAAAAATGTTTTCTTAAAACATCGGAAATAGAATTATTTTTTTACGAAAATAGGGGACGCATAGAGGAATGAATTCTTGTGAATGTGATGTATGTATGTATGTTTCATTTTCAAGAAAACAGTCAAATTTTCAAAAATGAAGGGTTTTCTACCGAAAAATATGAATTTTGAACCCAGAAAAATGATTTTTTTAACATCAGAGTTTAATTTTCATTCCAAAAGGAAGAATGTTCAAAGATGTAGTTAAATTTTGGACAAAATAAGATAATTTTTGAGCGTAAAAGATTAAATTTATACTAAAAGCCTAATTTTTAACGAGCTGAATCAAACGGAAAATATTCTAAACAAATAATTAAATCCTCAACCAAATAGATAGAGTTGTCATAAAAAAAGATGGATTTTAAACCAAATAGTGAAATTTTTGAACTGTACTTAGAATCTTTAAAAAAAATAATTTTTTACAAAGCAGTTGAAATATGAACCACGCCGTTGAATTAAAAAAAATTAATTTGTAATAAAATAGATATATTTTCGTACCAAAAGGATGACTTTTCAACTAAGAAGAATGCTGTTTCAGAAAAAAGAGGAATTTACAACCAATTTGTTAAATGTTCAACAAAATGTTGAATTTTGAATCCTAACAGACCAATTATCTTCAAAACACTTATTTTTTAACCCACAAATTTGATTAAAAAAAGATGATTTGGTATCCAAGAGTTAAGTTTTCATTTAAACAGCTTAATTTTCATAAAAAGTAAGAATTTTCTACAAAAACATGAATTTTTAACAAAAATATGAATTTACAAAAAAAAGTTCACTTTAGACCGAACATTTAATTTTCTAGGTAATTGTTGAATTTGCATGACGAAAAGAATGATTTTATAAAACATAGTTCAATTTTAAACCCGAAATTATAAACATTTATATAGTTATTAAAGTTTAAATTCGCAATAAAAATGAATACGTTTTCTAAAATAAGTTTAACTTTTAACAAAGTAATTGATTTTTAATAAAAAAAGATAAATTATCGACAAAGTCTGTAATAGTTAAAATTTAAACCAAAGAATATTTCTTTTATTGAATAGAAAAAAATTGTATTCATAAAAAAAAAACAGAATATTCAAAGCATAGTTAAACTCTTAACAGAAACATTAATTATCAACTAAACTATTGCATTTGAAACTAAGCATGATGAATGCTCAACCAAGGAGAATATTTTTTATATAAAAAAAAAGATTTTTAACTAAATACATGACTTTCTAATTGAATATTCAAATCAGAACTATAAAATATTAATTTTTAATAAAAAATGGAATGCATATATCTCAAGTTAACAAAGAGTGACCCAAAATTTCGCCTCTTTTCTCGACCTTATGAATTTGATGCCAATTTGGTTGAAAGAATGGCTTATCGTGATACTTGAAAATAGAAAAATTTCAAGTTGAGCATTACTTTTTTTAAAAAGATACAACCAGTCAAACTTATCAGCTAACTCTATCCTGCCCAAAAGAGTCCAATGTTCCTGTGATTTTTTTTTGCTGATTCAGAATTATAGAACATGTTGGCATCATCAATTTTTTTGTTATATATAGCTATTTTTTAGCATCTATTAGATTTCACCCAAAATATTGTACATTTGTTTTGAAAGTTTTTTATCGTCAAGAGGCCAATAGTTCTGAAACGTAAGACTCGAAAATCTAATGATACTAGATTTTGATATCTTTCGTTGCATTTTTATTGGAGCATTAATTAGTTGTGATTATTAAGAGATATTTTCTTAAATAACTAATAATACTCATTTACATTATTTGTTTGCGCAGAAAATTACAAAAACTATGAAAAAATTTTTTCGAGAAATGATACTGATAGTATTTTGCGAGATATCGAACACAATGTCAATTACTAAGTTTCATTCGTAATGTAGCCGAAATAAAACCTATGCTCACTTTCATATTTCCTCTAATTTAAAGTATCATCATGACCTTTTCTTTAAACTAATTTGGAAGCAAATTTACAAGGTCAAGAAAAGAGGCGAAAAAATAGGGTTTTTTGGGTCATTCTCTAATTCAGAACAGAATAAAATGAATTTTTTTAAGAAAAAAATAGAGTGAGACTCTTCTATAACGCCAATTTTGAGGCTGACGGTCGGTGGGAACTAACTCATTGTAGCCCACTCGGCTTTTGTTTGTTCACGCCTGAATGCTTGCCTGAGTGACAACCTTAGATCCCGCACACCCCGCGTAGCTCCTGTTATACCTACCTGCGGCACGGCGTTAATTCTCGGAAGGGCTACAGAAGGGAGGGCTATTGAAGGGTTTCACTATACTTGAATTTTAAGCCAAAAAAGATGTTATCAGAATTGTTGATTTTATAACGCAAAAAGTTAATTTTCGATCAAGAATGATTGTTTTTTCACCATAAAAGATTATAATAGTTAAGCCCACAACCAAAAAGCTGAAGTTTCGATCGACAAAGATTAATTTTAAATCAAATAGTTAAATTTTCAACCATAAGGTTATTCTTTAAAAAAATGAATGTTTAAAAAATTAATTTTTAACAAAGCAGTTCAAATTTTAACCAACCCGTGTGGAAAAAGCCCCGTTGAGACTCCTTAGGATGAGGGCCCCCGTCGAGGGCCCAACTCGGTTGTCCTTAAGGATAAACGATTCAAATTTCAAATTCCGAAGGGTGAATATTTTTTCACCAACACAAATTTTAAGGTTTCATGAATTCAGACTTACAAGCAATGTATTTTTGTCAAAAATTGGATGACACTTTTTTGAAATTCAATATCGCACAATTTGGATGTTCCATAGGGGCCCCCGCAGAGGTCTCAGCTCGGTTGCCCTGACGGATCAACGATTAAAATTTTAAAGCCCAAAGGACGTTTATTTTTTTGACACCAGAAATTTTAAGGTCTTATGAGTTCAGACTTACAAATAATAAATTTCTGTCAAAAATTGAATGCCTCTTTTTTGAAATTCGAACTGTCACTGTATGGATGTTCTATAAGGATCCCCGGCGAGGGCCCAGTTCGGTTGCCCTCGCGGATCAACGATTCAAATTTCAAAGTTCAAAGGACGTATATTTTTTTGACACTACTAATTTTAAGGTTTCATGAGTTCAGACTTACAAATAAAGATTTTCTGTTAAAAATTGAATGACACTTTTCTGAAACTCGAACTCTCACAATATGGATGTTCCATAGAGGCCCCCGCAGGGGACCATCTCGGTTGCCCTCACGGATCAACGATTCGAATTTCAAAGTCCAAAGGGTGAATATTTGTTTGACGCCACAAATTTTATGGTTTCATGAGTTCAGACTAGCAAACAGCGAATTTCTGACAAAAATTCGATTACACTTTTTTAAAATTCGAACTCTGACAATATGGATGTTCCATGGAGGCCCCCGCTGGGAGCCAGCTCGATTGCCCTCGCGGATCAGCGATTCAAATTTCAAAGTACAAAGGACGTATATTTTTTTGACACTACTAATTTTAAGGTTTTATGAGTTCAGACTTATAAATAAAGACTTTCTGTCAAAAATTGAATGACACTTTTCTGAAACTCGAACTCTCATTATATAGATGTTCCATAGGGGCCCCCGTAGGGGACCAGCTCGGTTGCCCTCACTGATCAACGATTCGAATTTTAAAGTCCAAAGGGTGAATATTTGTTTGACACCACAAATTTTATGGTTTCATGAGTTCAGATTTAAATTATTTATTTAATAATTATTTTATTGATATTTCTGTCAACAGTTCGTGTATTTTACATTTACAAAACGTCGTATAATAATAAATAATTAGAAAAAGAGAGCCTAAAATTTGGTACTTTAACTTTTCTGAACTGTAGCTTATGAGGATGGTTTTTCCATTGAGTTTCAATATGTCGGTTCAGCACAGTAGTTAGCACTCCCGATTGCTAGGCGATAGATCTAGGTATAGATTATGTAGGTTCGATACCCCATAGGGTTATAAACTTTATTTGTAATATAACGTTTCAAAATTTAATATATGTATTCACTCTAAACAGGACTATTAATATCTGCAGAAAAAAATAATCGCAATCAATTAATATTTATTTTTTATATAACTTTTTTGGCATATGGTTAGAGTGTAGCAGTACGGTACTACTTAGCACTCACGTAGTACTGCCGCTAATGGTGAATTTCCTATTGGAATAGTACTGTGCTAGTAGCGATATCCAGTGCTGGCCCAACACTGACTGCCCAGTACAAAATAGTGTTATGATCCCAGAGATATGCCAGTATAGGTGCCAGCACTTAAAAACAAAAAAAAAAAAAAAACCAAGAGGGCTTTCATGGTGGCAACCATGAGGGATCCATGAGGGCAGCCAATGCTGGGCCCCTATGGATTATCATGTCGTTTCCATAAGGAACCACGTCTGGATTGTTCGATTTTTAAATATAAAAGATAAATTTTAAACCAAATAGTAATTTTTCTAGTTCTAAATAAAATACATACATTTTTAACTAAATATTTATATTTGTACTACGAAAAATAAATCCTTAACTAAAAATGGAATATATATAGATTTTCAGTTAAACATTTAGTTAATAGAAAAAAGAATTTTCAAGCAAAAGTAGTTTGATTTTATTATAAATTAAGTTCTGTTTATTAATTTTTTATTTAAGCGAAAAGGTGCGCAAAAGGAAAAATTTTCCTTGTGAAAGGAGACAAAAAGAATTATTCAAAAAGGGAGGAATTCACCTTATTACTTCAAGCAGATTACAAGTTTGGTAAAGATCCATTACTGGAAGGAGTATTAATCAGAAGAAAAATCCAAAATGAGCAAGAGTTGAAGAAAACAGAAAAAGTATTAAAACAGTTTTTCCAAAAAGACAGACTTTTTAACAATTTTTTTATATGCGAAAAAAATACGTATTGAAATTAAACATCTAGATACGTCCTTCAAAAATTTAAATTTGGAATTTTTCTTTAAGGCCTCCAGGGGAGTTTATTTTTGAAAGACATTTTACCAGGTGTATACATATGAAACCGGTATTGCCATTTAGCGGCCAGTAGGCACACTTGTAGGCACTGTCGGAACTTACCATTTGTGCTAATTGGC